>NC_092235.1:64775083-64795083 GCF_036320965.1 Panulirus ornatus
CGGAGAGGCGAGCGTGGTCATCAGAGACCCAGGTTATAAACAGAGCCCCATGTGTGCCGATATACCGTTCTTTTTGATCTCTAATTTTTTTTTTTTCAGAGATTAATCATAGAGACAAAATACAGTTTCCACATTAAATGATAGAAGGGAAAAAAAAGAACACATAGGCGATGTTTTGTAGCGCTAATCTATCATAGAGGAGTGTGTATTTTTCTCCACAAACATTTGGGTTTGGATATCTAATTCTTTCTTGAAAAAAAGATATATATATATATATATATATATATATATATATATGAGCTCCGATATTCTTTTTTTTTTTTTTTAGTATAAGGTACTATCAAGCATCATATACTTACAGGTAAGACATTAAATCCTACTGCTATCTGTATCATCAAATGTCTTATCAGGTTATTGAACACTAGCAGTGGTGGTGGTAGCAATGTGCGTCTCTAAGTTCATTCACCCAGACTGACAGAGGAAGGTATACTACCGGAGATTTTTTGGGGAGACGACGGAAAAGAGATTAATTTCCTTAACTCGTGGCACTTTGCCTGAAGTCAGGTGTTAAGCTCTCTTGTTAGTACGTGAACATGTAAAAGCAGAAATGGTGCATATGACCCACCTATTTTTTTCTTTCTTTTCAGGGACAACACTAGTATGTATGTTTTATGTTCTGAGTCTTATCTACTTAAACTTCTCTATCTATTTTCTTTCCTAAGCTCTGTACTTTTCCTTGGTTTTGGTTTACACAATATCCATCATCAACCAAACACTAAGAAAGCAAAGATTCATACCTCAGTAATTCAATGGCTAATTGTTCTTCTCAAGATTTAAGTAAGCTTTTCCTTACAACTCAATCTATTTGTCCTGAGGAAACATTATTCCAAAAGCTGTATGCAGGTCTTTCTTAAATCTCTGTAAACTGAAACCTAAATGGATTAACCCCTCACCCCCTTGATTGTATAGAGGACATAAGCAAATGGTTCCCCTAATCGTAGTCTGACAGCTCTTTTGGTAGTGATGCCTTCTCGATTCGTCTTCATACTGTATATATAGTGTTCACACTTACGAAACTAAATCACAGACGTTGTCTGTGATGCTTCCATGGAGACTGAGGTAGACTTATGTGACACTGAATAACTTTTGTCCATAAATCTATTACCTTCCTATTCGAACTTCTATAACCTTCCTAACCTAACTTCTATTAGCTTCCTAATTTAACTCCTATTACCTTACTACTTTAACTTCTATTACCTTGCTAATTCAACTTCTATTACCTTTCTGTTTAACTGCTATTACCTTCCCAATTTAACTTCTATTACCCTCCTGATTTAACTTCTATAACCTTCCTACTTTAACTTCTATTACCTTCCTATTCAACTTCTATTACCTTCCCAATTTAACTTCTATTACCCTCCTGATTTAACTTCTATAACCTTTCTACTTTAACTTCTATTACCTTCCTATTCAACTTCTATTACCTTCCCAATTTAACTTCTATTACCCTCCTGATTTAACTTTTATTACCTTCCTACTTTAACTTCTACTACCTTCCTGACTTAACTTCTATTACCCTCTTGATTTAACTTCTATAACCTTCCTACTTTAACTTCTATTGCCTTCCTAATTCAACTTCTATTGCCTTCGCAACTTAACTTCTATTACCTTTCTGATTTAGCTATTCTATCTTCACCGGAGGAATATCCTTCATGATATATGATAAGTTTACTGTGTGTATTCTGTAGTACTGATGAAATAAATAATTCTTGTTGTAATTACTTTTCCTAATGAAAGATCTGACAGAAGAATATTTCTAAATGTAAATTGATCTGTCCGAGAAGAACGCTATCAACCAGCAATTTTTACCCAGAGAATAATTCTACTGGGAAAATCTTCAACAGTCCAAATTTTTTTTCTACACCAGTAAACCATTTATCCAGCGAATACTTTAACCATGAAATGGTGTTTTAGCAAATGCTTTTATCGGTGATTATTTAACAATGAAGAATTTTATCATCGAATGATTTTACTGGCGAATACTTTTGGCCTTCGATAATAGTTCTGCCAGGGAATACTTTTATTGAGAAATAACTCTACTGGCGAATACAATAGTTTTCTTTTTTCCACCACCGAACAATTCCACCAGCGAACAATCATTATTGAATAACTTCCAACTTCTTATCATCGATTAGTTGTACCATCATATACTTTTATCAGAGGGCAGTTTCACCTCTATGGTGTGTGCCATAAAGATGCAATTCCACTCGAGTCTTGGCAGGTGAGTCTCGGCTGGGGCTTTGTTGTCGCTAGCGACCAACGTCATTTGATAAGGGCAGCTGGGCAGCCAGCCTCCCCTACACCGCCCCTGGATACGCCTCAAGTAACAGACAATAACCGCCCGTGCGACAAGGAACCACATCGCCGAATTTACCCCGGAGGCGTGTGAGGGAGAATGGATGGTACTGTCTTGCTCCAGCAATTTAAAGAGGCGATAGACGTACAAGGGGAACACTAAAGGAATGAAAAGATATTTTGCTTTTACGGTGACGAGCTTTAAGTTCTCTCACCGCGGAGGAGAACAAAATCCTTACTGCTCCTAGAACACCAAGTTCTTTTAACACGAAGAAGAACGCCTGAGCAACACAAGATCTTACACCACGAAGAACAAAATCTTTACTACCCCTATGCCACAGATCTTATCAACATGAAGAACAGAGCCTTCACTACGCCGTCATCACAAGTTCCATGAACATGAAGAACAGAACCCTTGCTACTTCGGTAAGACGAGGTCCATGAACATGAAGAACAGAAGCCTTACTACTCAGACAACACAAAATCCTTCACACCCTTACTGCTTCGGAAACACAAGATCCTTCAGCACAAAGACCAAAACCTTTACTATTCCCGTAACACAAGTTCTTTCCCAACATCTTGAACAACAGCACGCTCACAGTCTTCACCTCCTGATAACATCTACAATGTCCTACAAGTGGGACAGAAAGCCAAAAATAGAAAGTCTGATAATTATGGTTGGCATCCACTATCGTAGGAGCCATGGAACCAGACAGGTTCGTCCAAGACGCCCCCTTTTTCGACGCCTTTGTTGATCACATTGCATACATCTTCCAACAACGATGAATATATGATGATGTGGACCAAATGCAACACACGATGCAGGAAACTGACTGCTCAGTCCATGGCCTTCGGTCCTGGTAACTACGTGAGCGTCTCGTGTCTGGATGAAATGCGTGGTGATCTCATGATCCAGGAACTGCATGTACGTCTCGTGTCCCTAGTGGTGGCGGCTGCGTCTGGTTGGGTATTGGGTGAGGGACATGTGTAGCCGTGGTGTTGGCATCATCGTCAGGCCAGTTGACGTGTGCGAGGAACGCTAGCAGGAGAGGATGCCAGTATACCTCACTTTTGGGTGGTGTGTCCCTCGCTCCTCAGTGACATTCTGTTACCCTGATTGTGTAGAGTTGTGGAATAACTGATGATGATCAAGAGATTACAATGTCTCCACAACCTGAACATTTCCCGACGTATAGACGAGGAAATTCCTCATTCTAATTCTAATACATTACCTTCTACCTTTGAAGTTATTCAACAAAACACATACACGAAAGTAACAAATAAAGGAAGAAAATATATAAACGCCAACACTCTGAAACTGACCCTTGCGTTTTTATTGTTATGAGAGAGAGAGAGAGAGAGAGAGAGAGAGAGAGAGAGAGAGAGAGAGAGAGAGAGAGAGAGAGGAGGGGTCATAGCCTCTTCTGGTAAATTAAACCAGAGGAACATTTGGTGACGCGAATCTTTGTCTAGAGTCGTCCTGCACCTTGAGCCGTGACTTATGGAGGGAGGTATCACGGCAGCAGATCTGTGGAGGCTTATTTTACGCCGTCTTATGAGCCTTCCTTCCTGTTATCAGTCATCTCGCTTCTCCCGGCAGGATCTCAGCGTCAGCTCCCTCGTAACAAATGGGTGCCGCTGGCGGCATCCGAGGCCGTAAACACCAGCATTTCCCCTCGTCAAGTGTCAAGTGAGACTCGCAGGTCTTGACCAACGTCTTTAGAGGGTGGGGGATACTCGAGGGTCGTCAGTGTCGATCTTAGGGAGAGGGTCGAGGGGTCTGGGCTACACCTCGTCCCCAAAGGGTTGGTGCTGGAGGGGTCTTCAGCGTCGACTCTGGAATGAGAGTTGAGGACGTCCCGAAGGGAGGCGCTAGAGCGGTCTTCAGCGTCGCCGCTGGAGTGAGGGTTGGGGACCGTGGCTAGAAACCTTACGTCCTGACGGAATCGCTGGAGGGGGTCCTCAGCGTCGCCGTTGGGGGAAGGGGTGAGTGTTGAGGCCCTCAGCTGCATCTTAAGCTGTCATCAGCGCCTCACTTATGGCAAGCGGCCAGTAGCTGTTGGCGCCTCATGACGGCAGTTTGTGCTGTGTTGGTGGAAATGTATTGTCCAGTTATGGTCATGGAGGAGAGGCTGGCCAACGACAGTATCGGTGTGATGAGAGAGGTCAGGATGCTGGGGGGTCACCCAGAGAGAGAGGGAGGGCAAGAATATATATATATATATATATATATATATATATATATATATATATATATATATATATATATATATGTGATTGTTGCACGGGAGTGCACTTGGGAGCTTATCGTGTTTCATCTTCTCCATGGACTCTTGAGAATATACTTGATCACGTGCAAAATTGTGATCCTTTTCAATATATATATATATATATATATATATATATATATATATATATATATATATATATATATTATCCCTGGGGATAGGGGATTAAGAATACTTCCCACGTATTCCCTGCGTGTCGTAAAAGGCGACTAAAAGGGGAGGGAGCGGGGGGCTGGAAATCCTCCCCTCTTGTTTTTTTTTTTTAATTTTCCAAAAGAAGGAACAGAGAAGGAGGCCAGGTGAGGATGTTCCCTCAGAGGCCCAGTCCTCTGTTGTAAACGCTACCTTGCTGATGCGGGAGATGGCGAATAGTTTAAAAAAAAAAATGTATATATATATATATATATATATATATATATATATATATATATAATCACTAACATTTCACGTTGAAAATGCTCTAAATTATCAGAGCAGAGAATAATATATGTTTTAAATCGTCTGGCGATAATATAATCAATTTTTCGTGTTATTGGAACTCCAAAGTATTAATCCACCACACAATGAGTGCTCCAAAATATTTTTTTTTTTGTTTCAAACAATCATTCAAAAGAATATGATTGACCAAAGCAATTTTTTTTTTTCGTACAATTGAAAATTAATCTCCGTGACATATGTCACAAGTGTATTATGAGGGCTTTGGTGAAATACCCACCCGCGTCCGATAACCATTATATAACACACACACACACACACGCACTCACACATGCGCACACACACACAAACACTGTTTGAGAGCTACTAATCATATGACTGACTACAGCATATGTTACATTGTTTTCACACGGAATGATATGGGAACAATTTTTAAGTCTAGTCTAATAATTTTCATATAATTTCAGTTAATAAACCGTTTTCCTTGAACAGAACGAGTCGTAAAAACTTCTCCATATGGAATGAGTCCAACGTCCCATCAGGTCAAGGTTTTCAAGATCTCTCAGGTCAAGGTTATATATAATGTTGTTCCACACCTCGATTATGGTTGATTCTAGCTGAGAGAGATCCGCGAGGGGACTAAACTATTAGAATAGATATGAAAAAAAAGGTTAATGAGAGGAATAAAATAGAGGAAAAGGAAGAATTAAGAACGTCATAGATGTTGAGAAATACATGAGGGAGGAGGAGGAGATTTCCAAAGTTTTTGATTGTAGGGGAAGAGCAGTTTAGATGACCTGAACTTATTTTACTTGAAAAGGAGAAAGTAGAGATAATATGAGATGCGTTTGAAATCATCAAAATTGGCAATCGTGATCTAAAACCATTCACTTAAGGTTTGGTCAAGTCTGATTTCACTAGTTTTAGTAGATACAAACTCGTGGGTAAACGTTTTAATTCGAGTGGGGCGAAGTTCTTAATTTCTTTAAGAGGATTGTTACTAAATGGATTCATTTACCAGAAGGAGCATTTGAGAGGAACATCATGGACACGTTTGAGAATAACTTTGACAAATATTTTGCTTCAAGTCCATGACTGACATTATTTGAGCTTCTAACGTAGGCATAAAGCAATATATCTCGTGAAGTAATCTTTTTTCTCTTATAACCCATCACCACCAAGCTCTTATGACTTTAATCTTCTATCACAAACAACTCCAAAATGATCCATCAGTCTTTCATTTTTTGCATTCCTCTGCATACCATCCATTAAGCTTGACTGAAGCACTGTAAGCTGCCACTGGAAGACACAAGAAGCAAACTTTCCAGCAAGACCGAGATGGCTCCACCAGCAATATACGTAAAACACAGTTGAACCAAAAACCATTCCAGGTTTGCTTTGATCTCTTGAAATATTTCACATTACGAAACAATCTTGTATAAGATTCGTGAAATTCTCCATTTCATATCTTGAGCGTATTTTGCATAACTAGAATTATTATAGTCGCATCTTGAAAGACTTAGTGTATTAAAGTACCTTGTGTCTTCAATGAAAATCTAGAGATGAAATACAACCGTTAGGAAAGCATGAATTAAAAGAAAGAAAAAAAAGAAATGGAACAGCTTAGATGTCCAATGAAAAAGAAAAAAGATGAAATTTTCTTATTGTTGTATGTTAACCGGAGTGTGAGTGTACACTATTCCGTTCCCTGACCGGCTTCCTGGTGGGTGCAGAGGGGAGGAATATTGCATACCGGACAGATGTGCGTGTGGAGGCCACTCATTGCCAGGCATGGAAAGAAAATGTTTAGCCACGGCAAGTTTAATTGCTTTTTGATCAAGCAAGTACTGTCTGGGGCTCTGTTGTTGGTATAGGAGGAGAGGAAAATGTTGCCTCACAGGGCAAAGCTTTTAAAACAGGAACGTATCTTCTTCTTCTCGCCCATAAATATTTAAAAAGGTTAAAACTTTTGCGAGGTGGGGGCAGACTCGTGAGGCCAAACGCTGGATGACATTAAAGTGATTTAATGCCATGGATCTGGGGGGAGAAGAGTTGGAACCCTCCTCGGGTAAAAGTATAATACCAACTGGGTTAGTAATCTCCAGGTTGATGCTCTCCATGTGTTCTGGGGACGGTATTAGATACTGAAACATTGTGGCATCGTAAAGGACTGGCAGTGAGTGCATCCAGGTCACTCTCTCTCTCTCTCTCTCTCCAATATTATGCTAAGTTAAATATAAATAAAAAGGACCGTAAAGGCTGGACTGGATGCAGT
Organism: Panulirus ornatus; assembly: GCF_036320965.1. Classification (NCBI taxonomy): domain Eukaryota; kingdom Metazoa; phylum Arthropoda; class Malacostraca; order Decapoda; family Palinuridae; genus Panulirus; species Panulirus ornatus. Next base: position 64,782,437 of record NC_092235.1, read on the forward strand.
AACCTGTTAAAGAAGATTCTCTAAATGGCTAAAAACAACTCCAGTTGAAGACACGATGTTGGAACTATTATTTCATTGTTACATTCATTCTTTTTTTTTCGTTTTGTTATGAGCCGGGAGCTGCTACCTTTCTTCACTGCACCGTGAGTCTGGCGAGGAAAAGCTCATTTCGACAAATCAAGAGTTGGTGCCAACATTGGTCCAGACTTGACAGGCCTCCTCCATCACAGGTTTTATGATTCAGCTGCAAGTTTTGTGTGTGTGTGTGTGTTTGTATGGTGAATACAGAGGCAAAAGTAAGATTAATTGTGACTGCAGGTTTTGTAGCGTTGAAAGAAAAAAAAAAGATAGAAAAATACAATTTGATAGTAGTCTTGTAAGATCAAGTTTATCAACCAGCGAGAAAATGGTAATAGTCTGAAAATGAAATCGTGTGTTAACAAAAGCCAATATAAATTCACCTTTTTAATCGTATTTAAGTTTCTCTTCTGTATTTACTATTCTCGGAACGACGAATTATGGAACGTAGTAGAATGTACGAGTAGGGAACACGGAACAAGGAACAGAATGAGTTGGAAGACCCATGTGGTACAAACGAAACTTTGTATAATGCGGGTAAAATCTTACACACACACACACACACACACACACACACACACAAAGGAAGAGCGGAGGACGTCTTCAGTGAAGTCCCTTTGTATCAACCAGGACACGATCAATACGACTCATGTGACATCCCCTTAACGAATCCGTATAGTCATTGGTGATGCGATAGCCCAGAAAACGTTGTAAGGGACTTACGTATCTATGGTCCAAGGAGAGAGAGAGAGAGAGAGAGAGAGAGAGAGAGAGAGAGAGAGAGAGAGAGAGAGAGAGAGAGAGAATTGCAAATGTGATATGTGTGAAAGAGAGAGATTCACAGTGATACATTTAGGCTGGCACTTGTTGGGGAAAATTTTGACTTCAGCTTTTGGAAGACTGACGCCTCCGGTGAAGAACTGTGTGGGATGAGCAAATGAACAAAATGAGTCAACATTTGTACCTGAACTTTGATGAGAATAAAAAGACTCGTTTCTTTCCATTTTCTTTTTCTTTTTTTTTGGGTAGAGTGGGAGGTGAAAATGTGACGAGTACTGATACAACGAGAAAGGGAAATGAATTCTGGCAGGTGTTTGATCAGGGGAAATTGGATGTGATAGGTGGTCAGGTACTGATATATACACACATACATACACACACACACATATACATACATGCACGTATCTGGTTCCTGTGATGAGGGATATATAGGAATGTCACGATATGAAATGGGAAGGAGTAATGTCCTTGTATGAGACAGATATTACTTGGGATGAAGATAAACCAATAAGGTTACGATGCCCCAGCAGACCGTCGGTAACAGACAAGATTAGATCTTACACATTTCGGTCACCCAAAAGAGAAGTTGGGCTGAGGAAACTTTTGGAAAAGAGAAAATGGACGGTGTGTGTGTGTGTGTGTGTGTGTGTGTGTGTGTGTGTGTGTGTGTGTGTGTGTCAGTAAGGAAAATGAAAGTCTGTGGCTGAAGTTGAAGACTTGTTGGTGGCAGATGTTTATGTAGGCGAGGAAGGCTTACATAGGCAGTGAGGAGAGCGTTGTGGACTCGTATATATATATTATACATCGCTACATCATCGCTGATAACATCTGAGCTCTTATCTAAACGGCAGACGATGAGAACAAGTGAAAAGACTTTATCACTCAAATGATCTTAATTCTGAGAGCTATCACATACTTGTCATGTAAACGTTTCTCTCGAAACGTAAATGTTATTGCGAGTGTTCCACTGGTGAAGATCAATATAACAGTGTCCTCTTCGGGTTCGAATTGAAAGAGATCCAAAGCATGATTGTGTCAAGAAGCTCAACATGAAGAATATTCTTCACCACTTCCACTGGTGGAGGACCTACAGTATATTGTTAGCTACATGCTAATGCGTAAATACAATTCTACCTGATCTTCATATTGCTATCTAGATGTTTCCTTTTCGAGGTAATGTAAGATACATCTACCCTTCTACATCATAATGTTATCTTGAACTTTTGGATGGGAAATAGATAAGGTTAACTCAGGTATTCTACCCAGAGGGGAACATTATAGGTATAAGTAAATGCTTGGTTGAGTGAGGCCATAGATAAAGTCAGTGTATTCGCTAGGTCTGACACCAAGGATAACGCTAACTAAAGGTGTCATGTGTTGAAAACATCCCCTCAGGAGTTCCCTCTGGGATTCGGGCAACATTGTGCGGGTCTGAAACGGGAAGTTAATCCCAGCAGGATTTCCTAGCAGTAATATGTGGCTAGGAGGATTAGCAGATTGAAAATTATCATCTAGAAGGGAAGGTTGGCTTATGAATGGTCAAGGGCGCCTTTATATGTATATATGTGTGTGTGTGTGTGTGTGTGTGTGTGAGGAGTGGAGGCGGTGAGGCTCAGTGGTGAGGAGCAGAAGATCGGGGAACTCGACTGCGGCATTAATTACTGAGTGTTCAGACCTGGTTATCTGATGTGGCTTCCTGACCTGACACTTCGCTGACGATGCTCCAGAGCTGAAAGGCGATCAGCACCCTGCCTGTGTGTGTGTGTAAGTGGGGGGGGAGGGCTTTGAAATGGTGGAGGAATAGATAAATGGGCGAGCCGACCACGGGAAATCTTAAGCACCATCACCCAAGTCTCTCTATCGTAACACAACGTCGAACAACATGCTTCTCCTGAAGGCGTATCAAGGCGCATTATCTTTCATCATATACCTATGGATGCTAAAGTATACACTGATTCATCGGGTCCTCTGATACTTCCAATTGTTGAAATGGTAACTGATTACGTTAGGTAAATCATTAATTTATAAAAACAATTTTGCCATGTTCTTGTTCTGAAAAAATATATTAGTAGATATATAGGTCCAATGGGAATATAAGACTACAAATGTTTTCTTCATTCACTTCGTAGGAAATACAGTAGACTCTTTGTCGTAGACAATGTAAATAATGTTACATCTGTTTTGCACCACGTAAGACTTAAGACGTAAATCAAGAACATGCAAAGCGTCAGAACCTTCAACAGAAATATGTTCCTCCTAGGTTTAAACCTGGTCAGTTCAATTCAAGGCTAGATTTAAGGTCAGTGCCATTGCCACTGTTGAAAAGATAAGAAAATAAGAGATAAAAGAAGGGAGAAACTAAGAACACCATCAAGTTAAGAAAATAAAGATATAAAAGAAGAGGGAAACTAAGAACGCCATCAAGATAAGAAAATAAGAGATAAAAGAAAAGAACGCCATCAAACACTTTTCTCCTTTCGTAGGGAGACATAATAGAAAAAGATGGTCCAAGATTTTTCTACATAGTGAAGATGTAACATACAAGGTCAAGCTGAAAGTGAGAAACAGTTGAACATTTTCACCAGATGTTGTAGTCTGGTGAAGAGAAGAGAATTGGCCCCACGACCTTTAGCCTTGCAAGTCGAGCTCCCAGGATAAGAAAATAATCCCTTTTCCAAGATGTTCTGCAAAGTTTATAGCTGACACGTCGAAACATTCGCAAGCGAAAAGAGAGCGAGAGAAAGAAAATGGAAAAAGAACAAATACGTGAATATATATACGACTGTCGCGAGACAAAACCAATATCTGATTTCAACAAAATCTTTGAATGATAGAATTTAGAACATGAAGTGTTCCACTGCAGTCTGAAAAATTGCCATGTGACACAGTTATCCTCCGCCTCACAAAAATGTTTCAAGACTACAAGGCCACAGAGGCAGCGCTTGACTGCCACACACCCAGTGTCTGTCATGCTCCCCAGAAGCGCGAGGAAGAAGACCAGCGTCTCCGATTCCAGCAATTCGGCGACCGACGTGCCATGCCAAGCACATTTTGCATCAGGAACGTGGAGGCAAAGGCACACGCAAGCACGCCCACAGCGGCCCTCTCTGCTGAAAGGAACAGACTTACGGTTGCTCTTATGATAATGGGAAATTGATACCAGTCAGATCACTTGATCCTCCTGCATTGGGAGCGGTGTTACCGCTGGTCATATCCTCCTGCACAGAGGATTGTACGAGAGGCAGGAGCAGTGGTCTGACTGGAGGTGGAAGACCTTCCAGAAGGACGAGGTTGTTTAGTGTGGGGGCGAAGGTGGCCTTCTACAAGACCTTCTTCAGAAGGACAGGGTGTTGCTGTCTGTCTGTCTGCAGGTCTGGAGGTGTCTGGCTATTGTGACAAGTGTCTAAATTCTCTACACGAGACCTGACTGCATGGTGTCTGTCATTCACGTTGGTAAACACCTGCATAGTTAATGTTAGTCAGGTGTTTCAATAAATGTTTCTGGGCCTTTATTTCAGAGGCTTTTATCACATGTGACTTGAAGACTGAGCGGGAAGAGTACACAAGTAAACAGAGTTTCCTTCAGGTGGTATCCATCTAGTGTCATGACATTTGTTATCAATAATACGTTTTTCAACTAATTCTATTTTCACTGATATTATTCAACGCACTTGATGAATTGCAGTTAAAGTCCGTCATTTTTACTCAAAATCACTTTCTCTTGCAAGTACTCGAGTCAAGAGAGACGTGGTTCTTTGATTACTAGATTAACTGTAATTGATCTTGTATACGAGGTTTATTAAGAGATGGGATGACGTACAAGTTTTGCACCTTAGCGCCTGGTATCATAAAGATCATATCATTTCTCCCTCACTTGGGTGGAATTGATTTTATTTGGAGGGTGAAGCACATCAAAGTAATCTGACCAGCCAGGCGAGGAGGGAAGATGATGGTGATTACATTGTAAACTGATCGATGTTTGGGAAGTTGTAAGAGATTTACCTTCTCATCCGGCACGGATCAGCGCTGAGTAAGGCCTTCTGAGGCAGACGCTAACGGAGGAGAGGTTGATGAAATGAATGTAGTCGTAAGCCTTAGGAGTGGAGATAGCACAGACGATCACTTCAGTTCACACGCTGAGAGGTTTCCGTCACTTTGAGAGTGGTTGAGTTGTACTGGAGGCTGTGCTGGCGTTCTCCCTCCCTCCCTCCCTCTCTCTCTCTCTCTCTCTCTCTCTCTCTCTCTCTCTCTCTCTCTCTCTCTCTCTCTCTCTCACCTGCTTTCCTTCCGGTGTGCTGCCGGAGGGAGTGGAGGGTTGGGGAGAGAGCCTTTGCTTTGCTATCCTTTTCTTCTACTGCTTTTAAGGGGACTGTTCTTAATATCAGGCCAGACCACCTCGATCAGACCTTGGGTCTGTGTGGTCTGTCTGTCTATATAATTCTCTCTCTCTCTCTCTCTCTCTCTCTCTCTCTCTCTCTCTCTCTCTCTCTCTCTCTCTCTCTCTCTCCTTCATCTTCAGAGCTATTTCCTCTTTGACCACACCCTGTGTCCTAGCTTCTCTGCTGACCGTGACCCTATCATTCACCACCAGCTTCTCCGTAGACTTGAACCCTTACCTCTACCCAACCTATTACTCAGCACCTTACTACACTGCTTTCTCTTCTATGACCTGTCTCACTGTCGTTCTGTACCCCCAACTGAACAGGAAGATCGGAGCCGTCCATTCCGACTTCAGTTTCTGTAAAAATATGTCTACAGAAAAAGACAGAACATCTCGCCCAATTTACAATAGAGGTTCAATGGAAGGATAACTTCCCCGGCATCTCCTACAAGGCTCAATAGGTTAGAAATATCCTGACATCTACTAAAGGCAGCTCAGTGGGAGAAAAATATCTTGGCATCTCTCTCGTGACTAAGATAACTAACATCACCGCTGAACAAGACTTTTTTTTCTTCCTCTTTTGATCGCTTACTCTACAACTACGATCATAACGTAGTGGCTGACTCGCGAAGAACGAAGACTTTCATCCCCCAACTTTGGCTGTAGAAGACATGACCAATCATAGACCCAGTGAAACCATACGCAATACCAATCACTGACTCGAAGTGAGTTAGGAACGCCACGCACCCCCTCTCCTCTCCACTGACCCCCGTACTCGCTCCTCGGTGTATCGTTGCTACAGTAACGATTGAAATCAAATGTATCGTCTGTCGTAGTCCCCCCAGATAGAGCTTCAAGCATCAAACGGGAGTCGAACCATCATGCCAGAGAGAGAGAGAGAGAGAGAGAGAGAGAGAGAGAGAGAGAGATCATAAAGCGCCAAAGAAGAGCAGCGACTCAGAGCAATATAGATCATCAAATCCTTCTCTCGTAGTTCCTCGTCTTCCTCTTTTGATCCGGAGATTCGATTTTTGCGACGCTCTCCTTAGGACATTGACTCACGAGGGAATAAGTTATGTCAGAGAGTGTGTGTGGCTCTATGTCCCTCATGGATGTGGGTAATTCATCTCCGATATAGGCATATCTAAATAGCCTGGCTGTCTATCGATAGCTGGGTTATCTCCTATATCTGGGAGTAAGGCTATTCTCTCTCTCTCTCTCTCTCTCTCTCTCTCTGGTGTGGCTGTAACCTAAAGGCGTCGTTGTCTCCTTGTGGTGGTTGTGTACCTGCCTCCTGAGGACATGGCTTTCTATCTCCCGATCTTTCCTTCGGCAAACTCTGTCATGGCCAGACTGACCCCAGGCTCAGATTCAACCATGGCCACACTCGCAGCTGTTGCCCCCAAATCTTTAACTCTCTCTCGATGGTGAAATTATTTCTCGATACTTTGACTATCTCCCGATGTTGTACTTATCTCCAGAAACTTTAAACTATCTCCCGAAACTCTTATTTACTATCTCTCGATGCTCAATGACATCTCTTCCACGTCGAGATATCATTTCTGTTGACTGTTGTGGGAAAAAAGAATGTTAAAGAAAACGTGCAATAAGAAATGATGGAGAGACGGCGCAGCAAACTTTCCCCTGGATCTACACTCTGGTCTGTCTTCTTTAATAGTCTTAAAGAGTTCCGACGTTACAGTCACAGAGAAACTTCACACTTTCCTCACCCAACACCACCCCCAGTCATCGTAGAGTCTCTCTCTCCTTTCTGACGCCTGGCGGGATTTGAGGCGTAAATCTGTAGGTAAATCCCCCTCATCCTGAGATGTGTTGGGTGACGACTCCTGCCTGACTCTCTCTCTCTCTCTCTCTCTCTCTCTCTCTCTCTCTCTCTCTCTCTCTCAGCCCTGCTTCCTCAACACCATCCTCCTCAGGGAAGGTTATCGTCCATGTACGTGATAAGTTATTCTGATATCTAATCTATTCCCAGCTCTTGTTGGTGATGATGATGTCTTCTTGCAGCTGTAGCTGCTGATGGTTCATAATGCTGCTACGGTTGCCTCTCCTGTTGCTGCTAAAACTCCTACTGCTTTCGTGGTTGAAATTCTTTGCTGTTCTGCTGCATTATTTCTTAAGCTTTCCAATTTTAATGCTGCTGCTGCTGCTGTCGCAACTGCTCTCCTCATCACTATCACCAACACCATAAGGGAAGCTGTTGACGGCTTCATAAGAGTTCCACATCTACCACAAAAAAATCAGCACCTCAGGAAGGGTAACTTCCAGGTTTACTGTGGCTACCACCACCTCCGTCCCCACCACACTGTGCCACACACTGTACAGAGAGCCTGGAATTTAACACACATTCGTCTCGACCTGATGTGTTGCGAAGCATATTTAGGTAAAAGATTAACGATATAACGTAAATGGTATAACCAAGTGGTTGGCTGTGTTTGTGTGTGTGTTTCTTTGATCTCCTGGTGTAATTAAAACCTTTCATGTGTAACAATGTTGATCAAGGCTGGAGCAGTGTTTGATGCTGTGCCTCCAGCTCTCCACATTCCAGTATGACTTGGGTACAGAAAATATTCCAGGCTTATCAATTTGACATCTTATCATATCATCCCTCACGATAGAATCATACACATGTCTGGATCAAAGGGACTCCACCAGTCCAGAGAAATGGTTGTGTGATACGAATATTTCACAGACAGGAGTTGCTCTCGTACTTGACTAGGAATCTGTGAATACCATCTTGGTATATTACCTGGTGATGATTGTAAGTGATGGACGAGAGCCATGTAACAGACGAGGTGTGTGTGTTTCTGATATCTACGAAAGCCAACAGTACACCGAGGTGATCATATTTCAGTTGTGTAGCCACAAACAGGGGTTATAGCTGCTCTCATTCTATTGCTATGTAGTGGAAACCTTAGCTAAATATTCCTACTTTATTTGTGAATATTTCTGCATGGTGGATATGGATAGATGTATATCAATCGACGAAATATCATGAACATCTACCTTTCATCTATTGGAATATCAGGATTTATAGAAATTGTGTGTAGAAATAGAAGTTGCACTTTGAGCAACTCACAGTAACAGAACGACTGACACATATAAACATCCAATACAGTTCCTGGAAGCGTTCGTGTTGTTAATCTTTGAACTTCTGCTCCGATCATACTATTTTCTCCGTCTGTCGCGACGATCCCGAGAGGAGGGGTAAACACCGCTGTTAGTGAAGGAAAGGATGAGGAAAAGACGAGAGAGAGATTTACGATATTATATCAAGGTTGTTAGTGAAGAAAAGAGGATAGAAACGTGAGAGAGATTTACGATATTATTCCTCTGTCCTTTTCTGGGAGACAGAGCGATGTGCACCGATAGAGACGGAAGCCAGTTGGTGGGGAAAAGAAAAACCCCGTTCTGTACAAATCACCAGCAAGAGACGGAGATGACCAGAGGGATCTTGAGGGTCACCAGACGACTGTGATAGGGTCGCTCGCAGACTGCGAAGGGTCACCAGAACACTCTGAGGGGTCACCAGCACCTTATCAAGGCCCCCACACTGGATGCTGGTGACCATCTAGCCATTAGCTATGAGAATGGCTCTGCTATGCTAAAGAACGAAGGGATCAGTTGGCTATGCTAAAAAAAAAAGAAAAAAGAAACGAAAAAAGTACTATAAGATGAACTACTCTCTCTCTCTCTCTCTCTCAAACACACACGCACATACATACACAGACACATGTATACACAGACACACACACACATGAATGCCAGCACTCGCATTCTGCTTCTGAAAAGCATGTCGTCCAGTGCTGGCAAACTGTGGTTGCTTGTCTGTCATTTCTCTAGTTTTAGATCAATCCAAAAGTGACTCACTGCCAAGATGCCTCACATCATTTCTTACGTAAGTGTGAACGAGAAAGATATTCGAAAAAGCTCACATATTATCAACGTTTATAATTAAAGTTTTAATTATATATGATTTTCATTTATCAACCCCTAGAATTATTCTAGTCAGGATTATGAATTAAATCAGTATATAAACACATTACCAACACGTCAGCATATATTCAGATAATTAATTGATACGTAAATTAATTGCCAATTAGCATATACCGATAGAGCCACAGCATTACAGTCACGAGGCAAGTTACATGAAATACATCAGTCACTGAATGGATCATTCAGCCTGTACCACGGAACTAGCAGCAACAGCACGCGGACAAGTGTGTAACCTGCAAGCTCTCTAACTTCTAACATGTATCTTGCAGACCACATGGATTATGGATTACCTCCCCAGAAAACGCTAACGTATTAGCGGCCTTATCGACAGATACACTGCGTATCAGGATCGAAAACTACAACCTCACAGACATGAAATGGCGTCCACTCTCCTCCTCAGTCGACACATCACCTGCACTGAGGAGGCTAATGGTTGCTGGCATTGAGGGACGCATGTCGTCACCTTCATCGATACAGTATTCACTGTGACAAGGTCGACATGCCAGCACGGACGTTCCTGTCATCAAGCAGAGGATCCCATGTCTGGAGGACTGAAAACTCAAGTATGTGACAAGAGTCTGGTAGGTGTGTTGCTTTTGACACCCAGAGGCTATAAGATGCGGTCGACGGAGTTAGGTCATGTGGTATTTGCAGCGTCCAGATGTGGTCGACGGAGTTAGGTGATGTGGCATTTGCAGCGTCCAGATGTGGTCGACGGAGTTAGGTGATGTGGCAGCGCCCAGAGGTGGTCAAGGGAGTCAGCTGGTATGACGAACGTAATACCTAGAGGTGGTCGAGGGGGAAGAAGAATCAGGTGGTGCAGTGCTTCTTAGCATCTACAGGTGGTCGAGGGAGACAGCTGGTATGGCGCATGATATACACGTAGTTAGCTTAGAGAGTTAGTGACCTGATTTGATGCGTATAACACTCGCAGGTGGCAAAGGGAAAGAGAGAGAGAGAGATATGATCTGATGCACGCAAGAGTCACAAGTGGCCCAGAGAGCCAGCCAGCTGATCTTGGTGCGTGCAACAACTGAAGGTGACCTTCGACAAGTCAGTTTTAAGCTTCGGTCGTGGTCGAAGGAACCGCGATGCTCCCTGATAGTCAGCTTTATGGAGTGATTCACAGCGTTAATTTACTAGACCACAGCGTCATCCGACCTCGCACCATGACTGTGACAATACAGATCCCATTATCCGAATATACCAAATCAAACCTCGTTTAAACAATTTGGTGACAAGTTCTATCGTGAACTCTAAGATCAGACATATTTCTAATTGATTTTTATGAGAAATCTTGTGATGAATTGCACCGATCACTCTTCATGTAACAGGCAATGCCAGCAAATTTCTCCCTCAGTCGTGAGTTGGGGGTCGATCACTCACCCGCTAAATGACTGTTGACTAGCCATGGAGTGTCAGGCCCAGAGATCGACTGGGATGGTTAATGGAAAAGGTGAAGGAGCGGGTGGACGAAGACCTCCGATCAGAGCGAACCAACGACTCGACAGGGGGGGGGGGAGAGTAAGAGAGAGAGAGAGAGAGAGAGAGAGAGAGAGAGAGAGAGATGGATCACACACACAAACACCAACAGTGACGAATGAGTCTTCGTACAGTGACGGAGCGAGCACATCAAATATCCTAGCAGAAGGCGGAGGGCGACGCCCTCCAGACGTCATGACAGCTCGACTCATAAGGTATTCACAGAAAGGCAGAAAACAGCATACATAAAGCAGTTTCTGGGAGGAAAGAAAAATGGCAGCTCTTTGAAACCTGATACACAATGGATGTCAAGAAAAAAAGAATGACGCCACATGTTTCCAGGAATTATCCCAGCGTAGCTTGATGGACATGTGGCCCAGAATGTTTATGCTTCATCTCAATTAATAATGTTCGATCCGTATTTATCCTTCACACCTTTTCCCTCAAATCTTTTCTCGTGTTAATACCTTTGATCAATTTGGGTTCCAGTAACGAATGTCGGAGTCACAAGCAGGTCGAAGAGGGATAACTCTCGTTATGTGGTGTAAAAAAAAGAGACCCGAGACCTTGACTCAACGATTCCCTAAATTTCTCGGTCAAACACCCGTCCTTGTCTCTGTCCTCATACTGTGCTGAAAAATGTATAGCCTTCAAGAGAGGAAGAGTTGAGACATAGCTCTGTCAAGTGACCCACGCCTGATGCCTCTTGGAGTCTGTCACTCCTCACCACTCTACCACCAACCAGCACCTCCTCCTCTCCCAGCACCTCCTCCTCTCCTCCCTCACCAGGAGTTCGAATGAGTTATGGGTCATCGTGGTTCTTAGCTCGCTGTTGCCGAAGACGTTCTCAGCGAGTTCTTAAGAAACTTCGGACTGAAACTTAGTTCACCTGAAGAGCAGGTGTGACCCCCGAGGACTGTACTGGGTAAAATGCATCACTTCTGAAGTGGCTAAAACTGGGTGTTGAAACTCCTTTTATTCCGACTCTCACTTGTGATAAATGAAGGCCAATAAAGAGTTAGAAAAATCCGAATAGTCGTTCCTTTGAATGTAAGAAATCTTGGACTTCCTGGATAGTACTATATCATTGCTGATCATTTCGTAGTTGGTCATTAATCTGTCATAGAATATCACGTTTGGACTACCAAATAGAATCATTACATTCGTTGTTTCTGATGGAAATAAAAAATGCGAGATCGATCTATTTCCATATTGACTATTACTAGTTCACGTACATTAATCATTCCGTCCTCAAATGTAATTTTTACTGACAAAGTGTCTGTATGAAGATCGAATATTAAGTGAAAAAGGAATAATCAGATATTTCACTGCAAGGAGAGAAAGGAGGAATATTTCACCTAACCTAACTTGAACTCTATGAAAAGAATTGAGAAAAGAGAGAAGAAAAAAACTCATTGTGTAAAATGAGTCCTACTATTCTAATCATTCAAAGATCTCGGCAATTGGTGCGCCTCATCTGGAGGTAGTTTTTCGAACCAAATGACGTCTTATGAATTAACCAGAGTGGAAGAAGGGAGCGACTCTGTCACAGGATAGAAAGAAAATGGAAAAGTAATCATCTTTGCACAGTAATCAAGACAGAGGAAAATGAGGAAATTTTCTTAAAGAATCAAGTCGGAGAAATTGAAGATGAAATTGAAAGAAAATGGAAAATAATAAGATCTTTCATTCTAAAGGAATAACGGGTTGCGAACTTTCCATATGAACATGAGAAGTGATAAAGAGATACGTAATCATCAATACCTGACGTAGACACAGACGAGGGAATGAGCGGATCTCTCGGGGCAGGTTGTCACAGGCGACCTTCCGCTAGAAGAAAGTCAAGAACAACAACCTTTGTGAGACGAGACGGAGCAGGTCAACCGAGGTCGTCTGGCGAAGGGATGACATG
>NC_092235.1:64800083-64840083 GCF_036320965.1 Panulirus ornatus
TGCTATGACCACCATTTTGGCATCCATAAAACTACAAACATACAATAGTCTCTTTGTCCACCCTAAATGCAAATTTCTCTCTCTCTCTCTCTCTCTCTCTCTCTCTCTCTCTCTCTCTCTCTCTCTCTCTCTCTCTCTCTCTCTCTCCACCGAGCATTTCCTTAACATCCCTTAAAGATCACACAGACAAGTGTGTGCTGTCAATATGTCACTTCTATTTATGCGTGACAAGAGATCGCTTTACACTCGAGGAGGGGGCTACCTCTCTCTCACTCTCTCTCTCTCTCTCTCTCTCTCTCTCTCTCTCTCTCTCAAACATTCGTAATCTGGCGGGCACTCGTGCTAACCATCATATTCACTGGTTTGCTGAAATCCTCGTATCTTCTTCAAGCTTTCCAGCATCCTTCACACGTGGCTCATGGATCATTTCTGCTGTACAGGCTTTCTGTTGCTCCAGTTGTGGGTGAATGAAATGTAGGTGTGCTGAGGTATATGTTCCATAGGATGTAAAAGTGAACTGATGCTTACGTGCGTATAGACTGAATAGCCAGCTACGGGTGGAAGTTATTAAGCCAAAAGCGCTTATATATATATATATATATATATATATATATATATATATATATATATATATTATCCCTGGGGATAGGGGAGAAAGAATACTTCCCACGTATTCCCTGCGTGTCGTAGAAGGCGACTAAAAGGGGAGGGAGCGGGGGGCTGGAAATCCTCCCCTCTCAATTTTTTTTTTTTTTTAATTTTCCAAAAGAAGGAACAGAGAAGGGGGCCAGGTGAGGATATTCCCTCAGTGGCCCAGTTCTCTGTTCTTAACGCTACCTCGCTAACGCGGGAAATGGCGAATAGTTTGAAAAAAAAAAAAAAAAAAAAAAATATATATATATATATATATATATATATATATATATATATATATATATATATATATATATATATATATATAAGTTTTAATCTCTGCCATGACTCATGGATACTATTCTTCGGAATAGACATCCCTAATAATCTGTCCAACAGACCCCCTGAAAACTGTGGTAATCCCTTTTATCAAAACAAGGAAGAACAATTCTACAGGAAATTGAACGACCAAAGCCATACAAGAACTGTGACGACGGCGTGCCACCCAGCGACCCCTCACACATCCTACACCTCCTTCCTTAGAATAAGAAAATAGAATTAAAGGAAAACAAATTACCTGCCCTCCATCAGTCGTCCTATCCTAAAAACAATAAATCCCCCCCACACACGCCCTTCCTCAATAACCCTGTCCTGTCTTATGCAAACCTCACCCATTCAATGCAGGCTGGGCTGATCCCCAGCTCTTCACCTACCACATCTTAGTTTCTCAAAACTTACTCTTCAACACCCCCTTTTCCCCTCTCTTCGTGTCCCCTCCCCCCCTTCTCAGAGGGGTCTTTTCTAACATGGCAGAGTGAATTTCCTTAGACATGTCTCGTTAAGCATGATTGAAAGTGATTCTGATAATCATTTCTTTGTATTTTATTTTCTTCTTGCCAGTGTCTGTAGCGGTCTGTATCTTAACACACACACATACACACACACACACACACACACACACTGGGATATGTGCCACCATCCATTACTCCCAGCGTCTCTTCCCCAACAAGTTTATCCTGGTAACCTTGTATGTGACAGCGAGTGTCCGGAGAGCCTGGCGTGCCCCAGGTCCCTCGTGATGATATCTTTATTGAATAGCTGCTGCTGAGGCTAGCGGAGTGTCTCTCTCACTACAGACGCAGGTGAGGGAATGTCGGAGGGCCTCTCTCACTACAGACGCAGGTGAGGGACTGTCAGAGTCTCTCTCACTACAGACGCAGGTGAGTGACTGTCGGAGGCCGCCTCACTACAGACGCAGGTGAGGGACTGTCAAAAGACCTCCTCCTTACAGTCGCTGGTAAGGGAATGTCGGGGGGCCTCCTCCTCCTCACAGCCGCAGGAGAGAGGCTGCCGGAGGGTCTCCTCACTACAGATACAAGTGAGAGGCCGTCGGGAGGCCTTCTCACGACGATTCCTTTCAATGAACTTCTTCAGGAAAGACGACAGAGGAGGAGACAAGACCAAGGCAAGCGGAAAATGTAGTCGTTATCAACTTCACGACTCACTAGCTTGTATTTATTGGAAAACCAACCCTCGTTTTTTTTTTTTTTACATTGGTGGTGATGTGTGTGTTTGTATGTTTTCTCGCCGAAGCGCAGTATATATAAAGACGAGGCTCTTTTTACTTCGTTGTCAAGCACAAAAAAATATATTCATGGCTTTACGCGATTCCATCGCCTTCATACAATATTCTTGCCGTGAAAAAAGTACCTTTGTAATTTTCGTCTCGACTTTCATGTTGTTGCTGAGAGACGCGATATGGATTTTGGTAAGAACACAGCAAACCTTACTCCAACAGATGCCTGGAACGAATAAAAGAAGTAAATGAAATGCATCTCATTTTCAAACATTATTGGTTTCTGTTGAATCCAAAAGCTGAATGGAACTATGAATAATGGGCGATCCATTTCCCATTGTTCAATTCACATGTATGACTTTTTGAGTAGCGGTCGCCATCTTTTACCGCAGGAGTTGTCCTCAGCTGGTGCCTCACACCGTGAGACTTATTCTCAGCTGGTACTCTACGTCGTGGGACCTGTCCTCAGCTGATGCCTCACGTCGTAGGACCTCTCCTCAGCTGGTGTCTCACGTCGTGGGACCTCTCCTCAGCTGGTGCCTCAAGCCGTAGACCCCTGTTCTCAGCTGGCGTCTCATAACTCAGGACCTCTCCTCAGCTGGTGTCTCATAACTCAGGACCTCTCCTCAGCTGGTGGTTCATACCTCATAAACCTGTCCTCACACCGTGAGACCTCGTCCTCATCTCGTATTTCCCTCAGCAAGGGTCGACCCTCAGGGCCACGTCTCACTCGAAGTATGACTCGTCCTTAATTACCGCTGCCCATCGAGTGATCTGTCAGTGTCTCTTGCTGCTTGACGTGACCAGAATCGAGTGTCGTTCCTTCACGATTTTTAACGCGACTGTTTGTACGTACAGCTTCCGTTTTCGTGGCTCACAGTGGTCTTCTAGAATGAGACTGGATTTCGATTTTCCAAGTAATGTATGATCTATTCTCCTTTGCTTAAGTTCTCTGAGACAAGCCTTTATTTCGTTAAATTCATTCATCTTAGTTAAAAAAAAAAAAAATTTCCTTAAATTTGTTTATCTTTGCTAAAAAAAAAAAAAAAGAATTGTAATGATAATTCACATAAGACTTTGTGACAGAGGTAGAACAAGGAACACACAAAGCATACTGGGAAGCACAGAGGAAAATTGCTATATGCAAATGTATACGTACATACACATTCATACAAATTTATTTGCTTTTAAAGAAAAATATGAAAATTCATACATATATACACATACAAATACATTCATTTATTCATAAAGAACTATATGCAGATGCATACATATATACACATGCATATACATGCATACAAACCTATGAATGCTTACACGTAAACAATAACACAGACTTACAACACACACACACAATTTCTCTCTCTCTCTCTCTCTCTCTCTCTCTCTCTCTCTCTCTCTCTCTCTCTCTCTCTCTCTCTCTCTCTAACAGGTTAACTCAGACACTGGGCGTAACAGCTTGTATGGCCGACCGAAAGTGGAAGTTGTGCATTTCAAGCAAGCCCACACCGGGACATCATGTCCACCTACGCTGTGTGAGCCTCACATCTTGTATAGAGTGACCTGTTGTTCACTTTGGTCTTATGGCTACGGTAGCTGGTGCCTCTGACAGTGTTCATGCGTTGAAGATGCTGTTGTACACGAGTAGGAAGGTTGTAATAATGTCGTGTATATGTACGGACGTTTTTATGGTGTTACGAATGATTACAGATGTGGTTGTAATGTTATGAACTATCATAGATATGATAATGTAGATGTAGGCTGTAATGTGATCACGTTATCATAAATGATTACAGATGCTATATTGTCTTAGATGATTACAGACGGTGTTTTGATTTTACAAATAATTTTCCACGTGGTTATAATATTATAGACGATTATGGGTGGTTATAAAGTAGATATTTACAGAGACTGTTTACAAATATGGATGTAATATCATAAATGATTCATATACGTGGCTGTTATGCTACGAATACATTCACTATAATTGTGATTACGTTATAAATGATCGTAATTGAGGTTATGACATTTGCGCAATAATTACAGTTTGGGTAGTAATGGCAGACGTGACAAAAATAGTCATTATGTTACTGTAGCTTTTTTTTTGTTTGGCCTTAGGGTTATTTTCACCTTTGTTGTCGGTGTTCTTGTTTATGGGGCTCTTTTTTTTCCCCCCCCTAGCTAATTTCACTTTGTTCCCGCGGCACAAGTTATGGATAATGATGATTTCCCTGTGTAATGGTTGTTACCGTTTTAAATGGGGATGGTGTGGTTGTAGATCTTGTAAGAGTACTGAGATGGGGAGGCGCTGTTATTTCTGCTGTTGTTATTGTTGATATAGTTGTAAAGAATAGTAGTAGTACAGCAAGACGAAGAAAATGTACAAAAATATAAGAAAAAGTTCATCTAAAGGCATTAACTCTATACTTCTACTTTACACCAACTTTCTTCTGGTTAGAAAAACTATTATTCCTATTACTTTACATACTTGTGGGTGTAGAAACAAATTCCCTTTGTGTGTATTAACAAATCACCAACGTTCTTTAATCACATCCATCACAGAACATTTTACGATGCTTCAATACCTAAGTATAAAACACCTTAGCCAAAACCTTTATAGAATGGAAAAAGAGACAACAGTGGAAGAAAGAGGATCCGATGAGGTTCTTCCAACCCTCTCTACAGCACAGGGGGAAGTGTTGGAACCTCCAGCCACTGCAGTAATATAGTTCTATAAACTCACCGACTTCCCTTGTTCACTACTATTGTGCACAAGTTCACTTAACTCCCCCCAACTGTTGCAGTATTCAACCAAGCTGCATTAATGGTGGCGCGAGCCACTTCCCTTGTCATATATAACCAAGGCCCTCTCACCCAGGCGATAGGCCACTCTAAGCAGAATGATGATATCATGCATTCGTGACTCAGGAACACCGATATCATGAGTACGTAGCTCAAGAACACCGATATCATACGTACGTAGCTCAAGAATACCGATATCATACGTTCGTAGCTCAAAAAACTGATATCATACGTTCGTGGCAAATTAACACTGATTCCGTGCTTTCATGGCGGCTTAAGAACAATTATATCAAGCGTTCGTGACTCACGAACACCGGTATAATGTGTTCGTGGCCTACGAATATCATCCGCTAGTAACACGAAAATCGATTTAATGTTAGACTGAAGTATTAAACTGAAAGCGATAGATCATCATCATTGTTTCCGAGATAAAAGAAAATAGTACGTCAAGATACTAGTCACAAACTGGACCTTAAATACAGACTAAGATTGAGTTTTCCATCTTTCTTTCTCTTCCTCAAATTAATCCTTCCACATGGAACAAGATCATTAGACAATATAATCCAGTTTTTCCTCTCATTTCAGCACAGGAAGTCAGTGTGTATCGTTTGTGCTGGAGGATCATACACTTTAAAAAAAACCTGCAGTTCTCCTCTATTAACAGTACGGGTATCCCTTGATTAAATACAAGGCCAGAAGAAAAAATATCCCATTTCGATGGAGATGACCATTCAATACAACGCCACAAAAAAGATATGCCTTACATGTGGAGTCTGAAGCACCAAGAGTGAGATACGAGACGAGACTGTCTCATTTCTCAATTGCTGCTGATTGCCAAAGTCTCGGACACCCAATCCCTAAAGAAATGCACATATTTTCCAAGATATTCTATGCACTGTCGAGTTCCATTCCGTATCCTACATGCGACTATAAAAATCGTTGGCGCTTGAACTGTTTACTAAAATTTTATCTAATTCCTTTTGCATACAACACGTCATATTGATCTATCACTAATTTACATAAGCATCAGTTTTCCTCCCTCGATTCGTTCCGCGTTTCTGATAAAAGTCGAGTACGGAGCTGGACGCAGTGTTTTTCCCTCTGTACAAACAAGCCGGTCAAGGAACGGTCTCGTAAATATTGTTTGCCCAACGTCGTAAACAAGGCGACAGGTGGTGGCCAGTCCTCCCAACCTGTCCAGTTTTCTCCTCAACCGTAGTCTTGGGTAATTGACGACTACATAACCATGGTCCCTCCGTCCTACACCCACCCACCCACCCCGCTTGCAACATGGCACTCGATCAGGGTTCTCTGAAGTGAAATGCACGAGTTTTTTTTCCTAACATTTCTCTCTCTCTCTTTTTTTTTTTTACGATACTTCCTTCGAAATATGAATCGTGCATATGTATGCAGGACTTGGAGCCGTCCAAAATAAGCAGAGATAATGATTAATGAAAGATATTACATACTTTATCCTGGTATTTTGCCGACTGACTGTCTTTTCAGGGTAAAAAAAAAATAATTCTTAATCTTTGTTCTTACACAGACCTTACTGAAAGACTCGTTCAAATACCTTGAATATTTACTACCGACAACAGTACATCTGTGTGGACTTGACCCCCACCTCCACCCTCACCTTGACTGACTCGTATCCCACAACGCCCAGTTACTCCCTAATGCTTTATGTATAATCCCTCGCTACATCCCTGACTCTGTACGATCATCAACACCATCACCACCACCATATCACCACCATCACCACGCCGCATGGCGCTAGTCAGCTGTCGGGCACCGTGGCGTCATGAGTTTGTGATGAAGTAAACTGCGTTTGCAGAATCTGGACCAATATTTGGCCGCCAGTCATCCTGGCGTGTGCGAAAGAACACGAAACATTGAGCACGTCTGTCTGTCTGTCTAGCCTCGATCATCAGGGTGGCCACCTCCTCTCACATGCCGCTTCCCCGTGGAGGGGAAAAAAAAAATATCCGCTCCAAAAAATCTTTTTATTTACTCTCTTGGTTTTTGTGTACCCTTCCCATGGAACGTTTCCGAAAAACTCGCTTATTTTTTCCCTCTCTCTCTCTCTCTCTCTCTCTCTCTCTCTCTCTCTTTTAAGCTAGCGCACTATATCAGGGTCTTTTTAATGAAAATAAAAAAAAAAACTAGTCATTGTAGATGAATGACTTTGCTGGCCACAGAATCGAAGAAGATGGTCGTGAGAACTCAAGTGTATATGTTGTGTGTGTGTGTGTTGTAAGTTGTAACAGTATATAACATTTCAACTAGGCAATTAGAGTCATCGGTACGGTAAAGGCAGCAGCAGCGGAAGCAATTGCAGTACTGGTAACAATGGTGTTGTGGAAATAGAATGAGTGGCTACGATAGAATCCAGAGCAACACAAGTGACTGAGAAACAGTAGGGATAAAGGCCCCCCCAAGCGGCGGGAACACTAAACACCAGTAGTGATGACAGAGGCAACAACAGCAACAACAAGTACAACAGCAGCTACAACAACATCACCAGCTGCTACAACAACCATAGCAAATGCAGCAACAATAACATCAGTGTCGGCCAAGATGCGGTAGACGGAACACCATCAGACAGTGACACGCACATATCACACTAGTGTTACTGAAGAGTTGTAAGTAGCAGTACAAAGGAAGCCATGATACCTAGTCGTGTTTTTCTGGCATCCCTCTTACACCTCTTCTTCATTATCTTCTCGTCTCTTATATTTTTTCTTTCATCATCATCTCCTCCTCCTCCTTCCTCATGTCCACCAGTCATCCCTCATACCATAATATCTGAGCATTACATAATCCCAAGTTGGCATCTCGTGGTTTGCGAGCCTACCAACACAAACGTTTTAACTTTCGGTCTATTTTATCCGTAAACACAGCAAGACCCGAGTGAAAACAAACCCTGTGTTTTTCTTTCCCTCATTATACAGTTTTCCATAAACAGCTCTTCATTATAAACGGTGTCTCAGGCACCTCCAAGCAGTGACGTAAAAGAAAAAAACCGAAATACTATAAAGCAAAATCTCGGATAAAATCACATACTTTCTTAGATGTTCACACTGAACGACTATCTTACATACACTATAGTACGTAAAGGTACCTGAAAAAATCCCACATCCAGGCCCCACAGAACTTTCCATGGTTTACCTCAGACGCTTCACATGCCCTGGTTCAATCCATTGACAGCACGTCCACCCCAGTATACCGTATCGTTCCAATTCACTCTATAACATGATCTGCCTTGAAATATAAGACTTGACCCTTGTTCACACTCTAGCAACCTATGTTGACAGATTCCCTCACCCCCAACAATAAACATGATTTCAACAAAACGGAAATAAACATGACTTACTGACACAAAACAGAAATAAATATGACTTACTGACACAAAACAGAAATAAATATGACTTACTGACACAAAACAGAAATAAATATGACTTACTGACACAAAACAGAAATAACATGACATACACAAATCAGAAATAAACATGACTTACCTGCACAAAACAGAATTAACATGACTTACACAAAAAATAAACATGAAAGTTGCACAAAACATTCCTTAAAAACTAAACACGATTGCATGAATTATTGCAAGCAACTTATCACACAGATTCTATTTGATTTTACAGTCAAGTTAAGGTGACATTTCGTTTATCTCTTTCTCTATCTGCAAGGGGATTCTATAACATAATTCTATAACAAAACACTGGCTGCAGTGTCTACTTCTTAGAGAATCTTCTTTGATTTTTATCAATTCATTCATCGATCTATTAGCCCTTCTGCCAATGGGTTACTCTTACTAAAAATCAAAATTTCCCTACTATCATCTTACTTGTTGACTGCTCTAACTCCTATAATCTCCTCCTCCCTGATCTATCTAACATTTCCCTCCCTCTCTCTCTCTTCCTCACACGCTTCTCCTCCTCTGTTCAACTCCATGGTGAATGAACCCTTACGGGCAAAACTTATGTCCCTCTTCCAAAGCACAATGCGTCTTCGAAACATACGAGGCTCGGACAACGAAGCTTCAGAGAGAGAGAGAGAAGTGCCTCTTCTGAGCCATCCCATAACCCACTCACGACACATGGGGCCATCATGTGTCGCCAAGTGGGATCTGGATGATGAAGTTAGCAGCGACGAAGTTGAACGATAGGTTCGGGGGAAGGAGGAGAAGGAGGAAGTCTTTTGGAAATCAGTGGAACTGGGTTTCTGACGTCTGTCTCGCCGGAGTGGGATCCCTACCCGAGGAGAACAGCTGAGGTGGTTAACGCGCAGGGAGGACGGACTATGAACAATCACCTCATTACAATAGAATGAAGATTATGGTCTTCATGTAATGATATATATCATAAGCAGTATCGAGGACTTCAGTGTATGCTATTCGTAAATTAAATGGAATTACGTTCAAAAACCGTAACATTTGAAGTGTTTATTAACGAGCATTCTAAAATTTATGAAGTGATATCCATTTCATAAATGGATCCTTATGCAATCCAATAGCGTTATCAACTTTGTATTGTTTTTATGTTAATGTAATTACATTGAATACAAGTATATGGCAGTATATACGAATGCTATGATTCAGTTCTCCATCCCTGCTCACCCAGCATTATGCATGCTTTTGAAAACGTAACCAGCAATTAATGGCGAATTATTCACCTTTTGCAACTGCCGAAACTTGACAACTTTATACGTCAATATAAATGAGCCTGTAATTTGCTTCGTTATGTATGAGAGAAATTCGTTCCAGTAATTTTAATGTGGTGCGTTGAATAAACATCACTGAAGAACAAAAATATATATTGTACTGTACATTAGGTTCAGTTGGACAGTTAACCAACACATGTAGATACGTAACTATTACCAACACTTATGAAGCCTAACACATGTGGAACTAGCTTTACGTCTGCTAGTAATCATTATACTATTAACTCTACCGCTGCTGAATCCTCCTAGTATTTGCTCTTAACTGTACATAAACATGAGAATATCTATTGAATTTTCTCGATTCGTATTACTGTACATCATCGTTATTAGAGTCGTAACGTTAACAATATATGGAGATTTCGTGACGCCATTCTCCTCCCACTTTCCTTTCAAGCACCCACACACTTCACCTCCCTGCCTCCCCCCACATAAACACTCGTGTGCGACATCTAGTGGCTGAAAAAGGCACTTCCTACTGTTGCTCCGTTGTATGAACCTCAGATGTTTCGAAGTTACGGTATGGCTGGGAAAGGCTCAAAGCATCTGTCTATAAGTGCACACAGCACAACACTACCATGGCGGGCGTACTCTCCATTACACAGAAAAATTAAGAAAACGACTTACCTTTTGTCGTCAGGGGAATCCACTGGTTCGTTCCACTGTAGTCACACCATCGTCCCGTTTAGTCCATACGAATATGAAGCTTCGATACTTTCAATCACTGTTCTTAAAAGTCTTATAGCAGATTTCTGTTCCATTCCATGAATAGAAAAGAGGAACTTGGGTCGTACGATTAAGTCATACGAACCACTACCACGGGGCAATATGTGGCCACACGACGAAGACGACGATCAGTCATTGCACTCCCGGATCACACATGCTGATGTGCCCAGGTGGACCACCTCATTAACCCCTACCAGCAACACTCCCTCATGACGTAACCGACGGTGCAGCGCGGGAGGGAGGAGGCAACCCGACCACACTCAGGTCCTGTACGATCCAACGACCAGACAGAGCTGTTCATCAGTGGTTAGTTCACCTCCCACTGGTGACAAAGCGCTGTTGATTCTCTCCTTACCATACCATTTTGTGAGGAATGTAGAGTCACGTTGCCTTAAAGTACATAACCTAGGGATTAGCCGTATGAAAAAACCTGCTGCTGAATGCAGGTAGACAGAGTTTAATGAGTAACGCCGCGTGAAATATAGGAAAAACAATGCAAATAGATGATAAGTTTATGTTCTATTTTTTCTTTTCTTTTTTAGTTTTCATAGACGATGTGAACAAGGTTTATACATCTGGCGACCTCTTCTCTCTCTCTCTCTCTCTCTCTCTCTCTCTCTCTCTCTCTCTCTCTCTCTCCTCTTACGAAGCAACAGTGAGAGAGAGAGAGAGAGGCGTGATGGCCGCTACGTGGCACGGTTTTCCTCGACAGTGAAACATTGAATCCCTCAACCGTCAGAAACTTTCGGGCGAAGTTAAGCGTAAGTATACCGAGCACAAAAAAAAAGACCCACGCTTCTTTAAATACGAAAATCCTATATTAACCTTTAGAGAGAAAAGACGAAAGAAATGTCTTGATATAGAGCCATTTAAAGCACCGTAGGTATATGGCGCTGACGAGGCTGGTTCATTCTTCGTCTACTTTTATGCCTGAATAGTCCCAAGATCTGGGCGGTCTCCAGCACCGAGGATGTGGCTTTTGGAGAGACTTCATCCACAGCTGAGAGATAATCTCTCCTGGCAGAGAGAATGTCCTTGACGAGACTTTATTCTTTTCCATTTGCTGATGATGATACAGCCTTGAAGTGGGTGAATTCTCGTGTACATATATATATATATATATATATATATATATATATATATATATATATATATATATATATATATATATATATATATATATATATATATAGATAGATAGATAGATAGATAGATAGACATATACATACATACATATATACATATATACATAAAGAGATAGATAGATGGATAGATAGATAATTAATCACGTATGTTCATGACTATGTAAGCACACACCCCGGAGTTACAGAAGCGTACACACACACACACACACACACACACACACACACACACACACACACACACACACACACACGCATATACAACATAACACAACAAAGACGAGTAATTAGTGGTGTATCTGAGTGATTTTCGCCGCTAATGATCTCGCTTAATGGACCTCTCTGATGCGTTGATATACTCCAATAATTGGACACGTCTCTATTATACTAGTATTGCCTGCTCGTCAATGGTATAAGTCGGGATAGATTGCGTCTACTTCAAGTATACCTGTGAGAGCGTGAAATGTGTACTGAAATATATCTTTTCAATGTCTAAATAGGGAAACATGATTTAGAAATCTATTCACGTGAATAATGTCGTCTGTTCTATGGATACACCTACTGTTTTTTGGCCTGTCATCTAGTGCAGTTGGACGTGGCTGCCTCCCTGAGAGCTGAGGAACTAAAACTACAATGTGTACAAAGAACACCAGACATTCTCTTCACATGGGTATATCATCTTAATCGTCTTTTCCTTCCTGGACAATAAAAGGATATAACACACATCGAATACTTATAGAATACATTTCATCATGTTTTCTCTGGATCACTTGCCAGTATTCTCAAGGTCATCTACTCTTGATCATTACTGCCGCGCTGGTAACACTGGTTCACCAGAAACGCCTCCAATTACTGGAGTAAATTGACATCTCAGAATGGTCCATTAGGCAAGATTCTTAGCGGCGAAAATCACTGAGGTAACCTATTAAGTACTCGTCTTTGTTGGATGCGTGGTATATCACTCCATGTCATGCATGGAGTGATATTGGACACCGCAGGAGTAAATGACACCATCAATTAGCGAAGTCTATTAATAGCAACGCTAATGACACCGCTAAAGATTAGCGCAAGACTAGAAACACGCATCAATATGGATGATACCAGACATCTCTGAAACGCTATAACTCATCGCTTTCGGATTCATCATACATTCTAAAGTTTTCGGTCAGCATTTTCTCATAAATCTAGCAAAACGAGCACCTCGATCTTCATAAATCAATCTTCAAAAATAATTTGCTTCTTCTCTCATACATCTTCCTTTAAATATAATCTTACTTTAGAAGTTATAGATAATGCAGATTCTAACAGCCTTTTATCTGCGGCATCCGTGGATATATATATATCTATATATATATATATATATATATATATATATATATATATATATATATATATATATATATATATATATATATATATATATACACAACCTTAGAGTTTAATATGGTCCACAAACTCTGATGACTTACGCCCCAAATTACTCTCTGAATGTAATTGTTTTAATTAACTTAAAAGCAAGCTCATTGTTTATTCATTGTTATGCTGCAACAGACGTTGTATAACTTACAACATTTGAATCATAACTTTAATTACCAAAACAGTTCCTACTTAAATCTTCGGTCTGGTTCGCTACCGATGCAAATCACACCGTTCATTATATATTACAAAGGTAATTTCACCGGTGTTAGCAACGTTAAACTCATCATTCTGAAATAGTTGCCATGTTATTTACAATGCCTCTTTTTTTTTCATTCCGTTAATTGAGGTAATCAGTAAATCAACTGAAATTAGAACAGACCTCGAGCATCGGAATGATAGTTAGCTGCACAGAGGCAGGGTAATGTTACTTTATCAATGCTGTCTCGAGTAAGCATAACATAACTAGAGTATGCTGCATTGGCTGGGTATGATCTGAATAATATGACGACATTTGGCCGATCTAGACTGGATATACATTGCTGAGTATGAAGTCTTATGATGATGATGTGCTGTGATATAATTACGACTGTGATTGTAATTACAGTAAGCTTAGAATAGTGACTCCATTACTATGATCTGGCGTCTTGCTCCTGAATTGTTTATAATTGCTTGTGTGCTGTCTTGGCGTGAACCTGTATCACCACAGTATGCTGAGTTGGACTGTAACTATAGAGTTATAGAATGCTGTCGTGTGATTATTGTTATATTACGATAAGTGATGTAACTATAATTATATAGTATGCTGAACTGTAACTATAGAATGCTGTCGTGTGATTATTGTTATATTACGATAACTGATGTAACTATGATTATAGTATGCTGACTTCACTGTCTTTGCTCAAAGAAATATAGCTTTAGTATGCTAGCCTGACGTAGATAACTACAGCTGCAGTATGCTGCGTTGGCTTGGAGATAACTACAGCTGCAGTATGCTGCGTTGGCTT
This sequence comes from Panulirus ornatus, assembly GCF_036320965.1. Taxonomy (NCBI): domain Eukaryota; kingdom Metazoa; phylum Arthropoda; class Malacostraca; order Decapoda; family Palinuridae; genus Panulirus; species Panulirus ornatus. The sequence goes on from NC_092235.1 coordinate 64,814,114, forward strand.
GGAGAGATTTGATACAGCATTTTGTCTTTTCCCTGGACAGAATGATTACTAGGACATGATACCTTGGCTTGGACAGAATGACATGCATGTCTTGGACAGAATGTTCACCTCATTCTGACTTGGCCTTGGTATAATATAACCAAAACGTACAGCAGCTGTTGTTGCTATGGTGAAGAACATCATAACTTTGTGAGTTACTGAAACCCACAACCACAATGTGGCATTTCACCTGGATATATAATTGTTTTTTTTTTTTGTGCTAACCCGTAATGTGTCTGTCGCTCCTTTTATGACAATATGTATACAACAACGCACGGTCTATCTCCTCTTGAGGTACAATTTCATCCTACAGCATAGAGAGAGAGAGAGAGAGAGAGAGAGAGAGAGAGAGAGAGAGAGAGAGAGAGAGAGAGAGAGAGAGAGAGAGAGAGAGAGAGAGAGAGAAGAAATGATTAAACATCCCAATCAGTGTTAATCAGTACTGATAAATTACCCGACAGAAATTCAAACATTCGATTAAAAAAAAAAAGAATTTTTTTTATAGAAAACTTAACATCAATGATTCTGCTAAGTTTCCAAAGATGACTTAAAGATCGAGAATGCTGGACAGACTTTACGAGGGATGAAAATCACATGAACTCGACTTCAGCAAACTCAGTTGGTAAAGATTAAACCAATCAAATATTTAGATAATAACTTTTAAATTCTGAACCCGTGTGTAATGCACCATAATTTTGGTGGTACTGATGATCCCTACAGCTGTGAGGGTGAGTGTGTGAACGTTCATTTGAACACATTACTCCACTAACGCGTCAGATTTTAAAGTACAGCTGTTGCGAAGGAGAAACCATGGGTGTAGTGAAGTAGAATTGTTAATAGTGTCACCTAAGTTCATGATGGAGCTGTTGAAATTGCACAGGAGTTTCATCGCATTTTATCCATGCGTTAGCGTCATCCAGTAAGCCAAAAAAAGAAAAAAAAAAGAAATACGCCATAATAAAAGGAATTCATAGCATGGCAGAATCATACAGCTTCGTGCCATAAGCTAAATAGCATGATTAATGAAATAATTGCTTGTACCAAAGGATTATAGAATATTTTGTAACACAATTTTTGAATATGAATTCATCATCGCTACCCCGGACCAAACTGACGTGGAAATGAATGGCGTTAAACTGCAAGATTCCTCACTGTAGCGAGTGGTGATGTTCAGGATTTTTACTTCAATCTTCATTCTGAATAAATCTCTTCTCTCTGGCAGGCAGGAAAGCCCCCCTGGAGATACATCCAGACAGGCGTGAGTCCGCACGAGCAACCCGTTACGTGAAAGCTGTCACGAAGTTGATGACCAGATGAAGTTCGTGTGTGTGTGTGTGTGTGTGTGTGTGTGTGTGTGTGTGTGTGTGTGTGAGTGTGTGTGTTTGGGTGGATGTGTGTGTGTGTTTGTGTGTGCGTGCGTGTTTGGGTGTGTGTGGGTGTGTGGGTGGGTGTGTGTGGGTCGGTGTGTGGGTGGGTGGGTGTAAATTTGAATACCTGAGAGTTTATTGCTTCGTATAAAGTTTATTTTCTTCCTCATACATCTTGTATGGATAACTGCTTTGCCTTTCTTTACTTACTTATCATTTCATGTACGAATATAAGAATTTGAAAATCGTTAACCCTCTGACCTGCGATGAACTGGTATCAAACGCGTGGTAGAGAAAGGACTACGTCCATTTGACCTTTCAGCACCCCACATCAGCCTTATCAAAATCTGGGTCATGATATTTTCCTACCTTTCTTGTCTTACATTCTCCTCTTGTTCCATCATTTGCTACCGACGTGATCGTATCCTCGAGGATCAGAATCCTTCAGGCTGAGCCACTGAGTAACTTCAGCAGGCATTTTGGGAAGCAACTTCCCATCAATGACACCCTTTGAAGTTCCTCTTGCCTCCTGAGAATCTCACAAAACAAAAAACTTCACCAGGTTTCCGCTTGACATTTTCTCACAGCAAGCACTCCTCCACCCCTTCTCTCGCTCCACTCAGCATATCAGCCTCCCAGCAGTTCTTGATGTGCCGAAATTTGCATATATATAAGTCCGAATATATTCGCATACATCCTTGTTGTCTCCTGGGTAGTATAACAACGTGGTGGCCTTTGTTGGCCAAGGGACGCTGCTGTGGAAAGTAGAGGGAGGCGCACAGACATTTGTACCTTTGTAATTTGTCAGTTTTGTAAGCGCAAGCACACACACACACACACACACACACACACACACACGCTGGTGCCCTCATATAAAGCACAAACACGGATTTATTGACTGACAATCACTGTTATGTTCTTCCTGCGATATGTCCAAATAGAGAAATGTTATGGAAGAACTTTGATCTCTGGCGAATAAGAACATCCCTGACACGTAGCACCTTATCACGACTCAAATGACATCTCCTGACCACTTGCATAAAGGAAAGGGGTTTCACGGCCCTATGGAGCAACGGGGAGGAAGACAGAGTGGGTTCTTATTACCCCTAAGAGCAGAAGTCTTTCCCAGAAACCCACAACACCCACAAGACTCCTACGTCACAGTGACTTTGAAAATAACGCGCCAACTCTCTGGGGGAAAAATGCCTGTTTCTTTTTTTCTAACATCATTCTATTTTAAGAAGACGCTTAAAGAAATATAATTATCAAGTGTTAATGAGAATATTTTCTTTTTTAAACAATTACCATCATGACAACCATTGTTTCCAAAACTTAGAGAATAAAAGGAAAAATTCTCTTAGCTAACCTGGCTGCCTACGCCCACTACCCTCAGATAAGGAAACAATAGTTTTACCCAGACGATAAGCAGCGGGTCTGCCAGACGTAGGAGCACCAGCTACATTACAAACATAAACAAAGTGCGACGCAGTAGAGTCTGATGATATTAGATCTATGACCTTTTTGACGTAATCAAAAGAGATTCTCGTGTCACCAAAGAGAGGGAAAAAGACGTATCCTGTGGCATTATTCCGATAAAAGACGCCTTCGTGAGGGCAACACTTTGATCGACATATCCCAGGACGGTCCTCCCTCAGGGATGATGACATGTATAGAAAAAAAAAAAAGAGAGAGTGAACCAATTCACTTAAGAATCTTACCAAACTTTGTAGAGAAAAAAAATCTTCGAAAAAAAAAGCATTTGTTTTGAGGAAATCTTACACAGACGGATCTGTATATTACGTTACGAAGGCATTGAACTGCATAACAAACCTTATAAGATACTATTATTTACCAACGAGATGTAATACAATTACTTCACATTGACCCTTATCATTAGTAACAGCTTTAGATGAAGTAAACTGTATCCTTGTGTTCACCAATTCTAAAGGAGATTATTTTTCTTTTTTTTGCCGTTCCCCTGAAACCTTAATATTTCACTGGTCCCCACTCCTTTGTGAAGTACACTCCTTGCTAATTCTCTATTTCCATATGTTTGTGTGTGTGTGTTTGTTTGTGTGTGTGTGTGTGTGTGTGTGTGTGTGTGTGTGCGTGTGTCTCCTCTCCTCTGTCTTCAGCTGGTGTGATACACTTGGCGATTTCTTCCCCACTCGTTATTCTTTCCTTCCGAGGGAAGGATGAAACACAACGATCCTAATTGCCTGAACCCCATTATCTCTGAGCCACTATTGAATCCTCGCTGCCATGAGAAACGGAGGGTAACAAAGGATCGGATGCTGCTGCTGCCTCAAACAGTATCACATTTCTATTTTGCTCTGATGACCAGCAAACGAAGCACGGGTTAGCCCCGCTCTACTACTGCTGCTGTCAAAGAAAACAGCATTAAACAACCGATGGTTTTCGGATCAAGTCTGATACTGTTTGCTTGAATGATAATCTTCAAAGAAGAAATGATTCATCGCCGTTTCTCTCTTTGGAAAAGTCGCGAATGTAGGAAATCTGTCGGGGAGATAAATGTACCGTAATCAGCGGACATGTATAATACGCGTTTTCCCCTGCGAGACATGACAGAAATCTTTCCCGTTGCTGTCAAGAATAAATTTTCTTCGGGGGAAACGAAGGAGGATTTTTGCTTCCGCGCTTCCCTGCACGATTATCGAATTGGGGGATTAGACGATGGAATAGTAAGATCCAACTCCCTCGATTGTGCTGGGGGGAACTTGGGTATCATACCCTATGTATTGAAGGTGTAAATGGCTTACCACACCGGACGCTTGCCTTGGCTGGTCTCGGCCAGTAATCTCCGACGAAGGAAGCATCCTGGGAGCTTCATCCCCCCTGAGCACAAAGGCCTCAGGGAGGAGACAGCTGCCAGGGACGCTCGGGAATTGTTTCTTTATGGGTGCAGGATACGCGTCCGGACTCAGACTAATCTTATTAATATAATTACATAGGTCGTGAGTGGGAGAGCAACTCATTACGTCTCATGAGACATAGGGAGTACAACTCCTGCTTGACAGTCCCCACGTCTGGTCGTCGCCCACTTTTGATAAATGTCAGATCTGGCTACAGTGATGGCGTGGTAAGATCTCCTCAGAACTTCCCACGTTGGGCCGATTTTCAATACATGAATTGTCGTGGTTCATAGGATAGCCTCTCTCTCTCTCTCTCTCTCTCTCTCTCTCTCTCTCTCTCTCTCTCTCTCTCTCTCTCTCTCTCTCTCTCTCTCTCTCTCTCTCTCTCTCTCTCTCTCTCTCTGTATGTATGTATGTATATTTTGTAGATCACATACACAAGTGAAACAAAGACGTGAGTGAATTCATAAACATGTTTTTTTAAGATCAACTGCTCTTTGTTTCCTAGCGGTTAGCGTTCCCGAATACCAGGCAAAACGTCCTGGGTCCGAATATAGTGCAGTGAGTACGCATTTTCATAGGACATATAATGCCCGCCAGCAGAGAGGATTCGAACCTTTTACAATTTGTGTGGGAGCTAGGCTAGTTAGTAGTGTACCCAGCTCCCACGTAAAGGGCAGGGTGTTCGAATCCTTACTTTCGGAGGTCATTACACCCACACACACGCACACACACACACACACACACACACACACACACACACACACACACACACACACACACATATACACATATGTATAAACTTTTTTTCCCGTGCATTCGTAAAAATCTGCGCGAAAGTTGTCCACAGACCGCAGAACACATGGACGCTGGTCCTAAGAGCTGGAGTAGGAGGAGAGGAGGTGAGTACTCAGAACACACCTCACCCGCCGTGACTATTTCTCCTCACCAAATCTCTTGCTGTTGTTTCCTTCTGAGTGTCATGGCAAGGAGCACTCTCGTATATTAGGTCATGAGAGGAGTGGGCCTCCCACACACCAACCCTCCTCTGGGACTCTCCCGGAGCCCCAAGGAGGTGCTCGGGAAGGGAACATTTTTCTTCTTGTTTTAAAGGCAGAAAACGGGAAGTTAATATGGAAGTATTATGTATTGTGGACCTCGGGTGGGCACGTCCATCATAATTCAGTACTCAAAGGAATGCAAAGCAAGTAAGTGGTCGTTTGAGTTAGAGAGAGAGAGAGAGAGAGAGAGAGAGAGAGAGAGAGAGAGAGAGAGAGAGAGAGAGAGAGAGAGAGAGAGAGAGAGAGAGAGAGAGAGAGAGAGAGAGAGAGAGAGAGAGAGAGAGAGAGAGAGAGAGAGAGAGAGAGAGAGAGAGAGAGAGAGAGAGAGAGAGGTTAAAATGTAGCTGATTCAACTGGTGTATAGATGGCCAAATAAAAAGAAAGTTACAGAGACAGACACGAATTCTAATGAAGAAAAGGCAATTCTTTTCCATCAAAGACCACTAAACCAACTGGCTAGTTAAGTAAAACGCCATGAGTATCTCAGAACTAACGACACAAACCCTTGAACACGACGAAACGACCCTTTAACTACGACTTAACGACCCTTGAGTACGATAGTCTGTCCTTAAACCTACCCTTTAGACGTCAGGTCACTTGTCAAGCCATTAGATTATACCCGAGGGTTCATACCGCTGTGCTGCAGCAGCAGCTAATGAGCCTTTCACCCTCTGTGACAAGCTCATCACTCGCTCGGCAAACCTCTCCTGGTATTGACTGATAAGACCAACACTCACTGTCCATTAATATGAATCTTGTGCAGGACACGACCTCGTTTGACAACGGGTCTTCTGTTCCCTGTGAATTTACTATTGTCCCTGATGGTGATAGCCTTACTAAGATATAGCTATATATTAACTGATGACCCGTGATCTTTATCTCTTATCATTTTTCTTAGGTCCAGTTCGACTGAAAGCTCCTCATGTATGTTATGAGGGTATGACTGTCAGTTGTTAAGTGGCAGTGACGTGTATGCTCAGATCTCACAGGTAAAAGATATGTCTTAGATCATCTGCTGTAAGTTTCATCTCAGTTTTTATCCGACAGAAGAGTTTTTTTGAACTTCAAGTCTGTGCATAACGATGACATATACTGATATTATTCACTCTCTCATTGTCTGTCTGTCTGTCTGTCTGTCTGTCTGTCTCTCTCTCTCTCTCTCTCTCTCTCTCTCTCTCTCTCTCTCTCTCTCTCTCTCTCTCTCTCTCTCTCTCTCTCTCTCTCTCTCTCTCTCTCTCTCTCTCTCTCTCTCTCTCTCTCTCTCTCACTTCCCCCTTCCCCAGGAACCCCCCTTTCTATCAGGCTCCCGGATCACGTCCAGCGGGCAAAGACCACAGAACAAGAAGCGTAATATTGTGTGTTTTGGTCTCTTTTTTTTTTATTGTGGGGAGGAATGAGTGTAGGACACTAGTGGAGTAAGCTAAACAGAGAGATAGACAGCCAGACAGATCAAGAAGTGAATGTACACACCAAGAGCGCGAATATGCATGAGTGTACGTGTGTTCAACACTACTTCATATTGTATGCTGGCTTCCCTCGTACCACAGTGAGGCATGTGTGTTGAAATACATCTGCACAAGACAAAGGACGAGACAGCAAAAGCCACAGAACTCTTGTTATTGACGGTATTTCCGCAATCTTGTTGCCAGTTGATAAATCTATTTTTCACCGCAAAATGTGTCGCTTAGTTTCCCATTATTGTCGACAACGCCTGTTGTTGCCCTTGGCCAAACTTTCTGAAGACCTTGTTCTAAAACTTAACGGGAATTATCGACGTCCTCAAACAACACACGAAGTTCTGGCCAACTCCAGCATCAATTTTATGTCTGTTCACAAAATGCAGGAAGGCCAGCTAGCAGCAGCAGCAGCAGCGCCGGGTCGGGTCGCAAAGTTGTCGTCGGCAAAATGTCCGGACATAAAACTTGTTACCGGTGGAGACGGGCGACGACGACGACGCGGAGGAGGAGGAGGAGGAGCAGGAGGAGGAGGAGGAGGAGGAGGAGGGCGTTCCTTGTTGCGTCCTTCGTTAGTTAGACGACCCGCGTCGTCGGCCACCTACCTCCCCTGGGAGTGTGGTGGTGGTATGTACTGGGGAGTGTGGTGGTGTGTACTGGTGAGTGTGTTAGTGTGTACTGATCAGTGTCATGGTGTGTACTGGTGACTGTGGTTATGTGTATTGGTAAGTGCAGGTGGTGTACTGGATAGTGCGGTGGTGTGTACTGGGGAGTGTGGTAGTGTGTACTGGTGAAAGTTGTAGTGAACACTGCTGAGTGTGGCAGTGTATACTGGGAGCGTGGTAGTGTGTGATAGGGAGTGTACTAGTGTGTACTGAGAGTGTGTACTGTGTACTGAAGACTTTGTTAGTGTGTGCTAGTGTTATGGCGTGTACTGGTGAGTGTGGTATTACGTGCGAGGGAATATAGGAGTGTGTAGTGGAAAGTACGATATTATCTACAGTCTAGTGTTGTGGTACGCAGCGGGGTGTGTACTGGGAGAGTGACAGCATGTCGAGATGTCGCGTCACTCCAGAATATCGGGAGTGATCCTGTATTCAGAATATCTGAATATTGCTTTTCTGCACAACATCGCCCTGAATACTAAGATAATTATTTACCCTGAATATTTAGAGGTGATTGTCATAACGTCATGGACAAATGCTGCTTTGGAATTCATTATTTCAAGCGAAATTAAATTGGCTGATCACTCCAGTGTCTCTCATCCAATTACTGACTGCCTAATTGGTGTCCGTCCATTTAGATTGTTTTTTTCTTGCCCGGAAAAGAAAAAAAAAACAAATGCCCCACAGGTCTTTCAGGTGCGTCTGCAGAATAATGCTTAAATCTTACAGGTTCAAATCCTCTTTGACCAGAGTGAACTGCCTCAGCATGAGAGGAGAAAGAAAGAGCAGCAATGACTGGCAGCTATAGATCACGTAGCCTTAACTGGCAGTTGTGAAGCATGCGACTTAACTAGCGGATGTAGCACAAGCAGCATTAACTGGCGTTTGTAGAACAAGCAGCATTAACTGGCTCTTGTAGAACGAGCAGGATTAACTGGCACTTGCAGAACAAGCAGCATTAACTGGCACTTGCAGAACAAGCAGCATTAACTGGCACTTGCAGAGCAAGCAGCATTAACTGGCACTTGCAGAACAAGCAGCATTATCTGGCACTTGCAGAACAAGCAGCATTAACTGGCGGTTGTAGAACAAGCAGCATTAACTGGCACATGTAGAACGAGCAGCATTAACTGGCACTTGCAGAACAAGCAGCATTAACTGGCACTTGTAGAAGAAGAGGCATTAACTGGCGGTCGTAGAACAAGCAGCATTAACTGGCGGTTGTAGAACAAGCAACATTAACTTGTGGTTGTAGAACAAGCAGCATTAAATTGTGGTTGTAGAACAAGCAGCATTAACTTGCGGCTGTAGAACAAGCAGCATTAACTGGCGGTTGTAAAACAAGCAGCATTTATTGATATGAAAGGTGAAGAATCAGTCATTTCTGTAGCGGATGGCCTCTCCGACTTAAGTGCCTGGAAAATGCCATGTAACCGCAGAACATGAAAATGTCAGCGTATGATATGTGTCACAAAAGACACAAAGACTGACTCTCTCACACCTCCTGCTCATGTTCCAAGGGAGAAAATAAACGAGAAAATATATCAACACGTTTATGATTATGATGAACTCTGTAAAATATTTTATAACTCTCTCTTTCTCTCTCGTCTACGTTTCAAAGGTTACCTTTGGCAGCGTGGCTGAAAGCAAATGAATAAATCTATTCAGAAAATCAATGTTCAGTTTAGGCATCACTCATGTAATTCCCTGAAGTGATGCCTAAGTCATGGGCCGCTAAAGGAGACCTCAGATACAAACGAATGAACTTTCGTGGAAATAAAGTGTTCGACTGGGCTTACGTCAGTATGTGTATTCGGACCTTTGCATTTCCACGAAGGTTGAACAACGTCGTAACATTTAGAAATACATGAAACAAGTAATATGGGGATTTCAGAGAATTAAATCATAGTCTGGACAATAGAGAGAGATAAAATGATATTAACATGAATGTTACCATGAATGTTACATCATTTGATGTTATAATACCCCAGTTGGGAATTATTTTGACAGGCGCTTCATGGCAGGGCAAATGCTACAGGTATTAACACTGGTGTTATACGAATATTTGAGATAAGATGAAGATCCTACAGTGCTACAGAGTATGAAAGAATATCCTCACCGTACTCACATCGTACTAATTATGAGCACCCCGTCAGTGTTGTAGATGTATGTACTAAAACAATGATAGAGATATATATCTCCGATACCTATAAAGGTAGGAAAAGTAGAGGCTACGCGCCAAAAACAGAACAAAACCAAAAAAAAAAAAAGGGGGGGAGGCAAAAGGTGGCATGTAATATTCTTTATGTCCACTAAGGATAATTCATCATGGGTAGCCGGCTGGTGCAGGGTACCTGGAGCAGCCTCCGTTCATGTAAATATTCATGTCCCTCCTACGGGAACAGCCAAGTCCCTGACATGAGATGCAGCATGACGTAAAAGATGATGTACAATAAAAGACTTTTCATGGCCGTTCTTCCCAGAGTATTTTCTTTCTTTTTTTTCACCCCTTTTAAGTCGTTGTTTTCGACATGCTCTCAAAAAAAAATAGTCAAATTTTGGTCGTTTCTTTAGGGGTCAAAACTCTCTCTCTCTCTCTCTCTCTCTCTCTCTCTCTCTCTCTCTCTCTCTCTCTCTCTCTCTCTCTCTCTCTCTCTCTCTCTCTCTCTCTCTCTCTCTCTCTCTCTCTCTCTCCTCACTCCCCCACCCCCTTTCTTCCCCTCATTCCCCCCCTACCCCCTCCCTCTGGCCTATAAAAGTTACGAGGAGAAATTTCCATATAAACTGTGGAGAAAAGGCGCATGTCGCGGCACGCACGGGCATATGTGTTGCATTGCAAACACCTGTTACAAAATGGTCAAAAATAAAAAATGGCACCTCTCTCTCTCTCTCTCTCTCTCTCTCTCTCTCTCTCTCTCTCTCTCTCTCTCTCTCTCTCTCTCTCTCTCTCTCTCTCTCTCTCTCTCTCTCTCTCTCCGGTGTGCTACTGTCCTCCACCATTACAGGTACTGCTCTCAATCCTCTTGTCTGGAGACAGCAGCTGAGAAAACACTATTTCCTGATGGTCCATCTCAGGTTATCGAATCCTGGTTGTGGCAGTCGGTCCACAGTCAGCCCAGCTGTTCATCCATCCTTAAGGGTTGGTCGCTAAAATGGGTACCTGGTTCAGTCTCAGATATATATATATATATATATATATATATATATATATATATATATATATATATATATATATATATATATATATATATATATATATATGTATATATATATATATAAATATAAACAGTCATACTGTGTGTTGGCGGTCTTGGATTGATGCAAAAGACATGAGATTAGAGACCATTGTTGTAATCTTTTGTTCTCTTGAAAACTGTCAAAAAATTTTAAGGATACTTTGAGGTTCGCATAATTCTTGCAGTACTTTAAGTTCTGAACAATACTTTGAGGTTCGAGAACTTCTTACTTTCCTTTGAGGTTCGCAGATTTCTTACAACACTTTTTGGATGTTCTTCCTCTAAGTATAGTAATCAGTACTTTGAAAATTATCTTTCGACTATCACAAAATTTCTAGGGTGTAAGTGTCGTCTGGCGAATTTTTCTCTTTTTGTATTACGAATTCGCCACACAACGCCACCACCTTTGTTACTGGCAACCTCGACCTCCTCTTAACTTCTGCCTTGTCTTCTGTCGTTGCAGTAATGGATGGCACTCGATACAGATGGTCACCCACGTTGGCCTTGACCCTTTAGCCTCTGACCTTATCATGAGCATGGGTAAGACAGGAAAACTGGGAAATCTCTTCCAACGTATGGAAAATGATTTCATTTAGTGTGTAAGTGGGTCTCCAGAGACACGCCATCACGTCAAAGAAAAAAAAAAGGAAGAAAAAGCGACGTTCATTCAAACATTTTCCCGACTCAGCTTCTTAAAGTCATCGTATCGAATTCACTTGTTGACATTTGACTGAAAAAAAATTGAGATCAGTACTTCTTATCTTGCCTTAAGATTGTCTTATGCTGTTCGATTTTAAGTCTGCCTTTTGTATACAGATGCTCAATCAAGTTCGATCCTGAACATATATTTGTTTCATGCTATACAGTAGCCTCTATTTTTGCAGCATTTTTTATCTCTTGCAGGGTATTTCGAGGGCGTATGATGATAATTCAATACTAAATAAAGGTGCACCTTGCAAAGTATGACGTAATATCTGACTGATTATCAATTATAGATTATTACCTTCCGGACTCATGTGTTTTTAATCATCGTTTTATCCCGCTATTCACCGATGATGTAGTGTTATGTATGATGCAATTTGCACAACAATCATGTATTGATTCAATTACTGATTTCTTTGCCTCGTAATTCGTGCAATATGTTTCGTATTTCATGAGCGACGGCACTGTGGTGTGACTCGCTATTCACACTGCATCATCGTCCAGTAGGACCAGAAAGTAAAAACTGAGTCGAAGTTGGAGGATCCCGAAGGACAGTGAAGGCTTGGCTTCGTTAACATTACGATAGGACCTCCAGTCTATGCCGCTGATGAAGATGTGGATTATATATATCCAGCAGAATTGGCGACCGAACGAGAGAAAATGTCTGTACTCACATCTTGGCTTGACCTGCGTGTAGGATTTCCTCTGTTTTGAACAACCTACTGGAGGAAATTCAGACCGTCCTCCTATGTAGAAAATAAGAGTAACGCGAGGATCCTGACCCTCAGAGACTAACACAACTCCGGTTACACTTATACCCACCCTCTGAGCACCCACGTTCTACACACACACACACACACACACACACACACACACACACACACACACACACACACACACACACACACACACACACACACACACACACACAGCAGGATGAGATATCAGTAAGATGCGCAGATCCCACAAGGCGTGAGGTACAGGGTAATATTCACCCAAGTATAACCTCAACAACCTTCCATCTGATGGCAGGTACGACAGTGTCCTTGATGTTGTGTGCCGACCATACTTATGACAGAGTGTGACCCACCAGTGTTCACTCCCTCTGGAGGAGACGTCGCTCTGTTACGACGAGTTTTGTCCCGGCTGACGAGTGTGTGGTACGTGGCATGTCCTACCTTCTGCCACCCACCTGCCCTGCCTTAGCTTACCGCTTTAGTTGCGAGTCGTTATCGTCAAGTGGGGCCACGGCGGCGCCCTCCAGCAGGTTACGACTCCGCCATCAGGAAGGTTATGTGCCACACCGACACTACTGGCTTTATGGCCCACAACACACAAAAAAGAAAGCGTTACGACCCTGCCGGGTGGGTGAGTTACGGCCCCGCCGTTACCCGAGTTACGGTACAGATACAGTGTTATGTTACCATGTATGAATACGGTATAAGGTCCTCAACGGAGGCTGAGTTCCAGCGCCATCCTCGTGCAGTTACATCATGATGTTACTCCTCCATGGCGACTGGGGATGAATTATTAGTCAGTGAGTTACAACGCAGCCGTCATTTTTGTTACAGAGCCACCGTCATCTGCGTTACAGAACCATCGCCATCTGCGTTACAGAGCCATCGTCATCTGCGTTACAGGTCTGCCGACACTCGTGTTACAGCGCCGCCGTCACTTAAGTTACAACATAACTATCCTTGAATGTTATTCTGCATGAGCCATTGGACCACCTCAGTTTAACACTGTAGTTAGATACTAGGCAATACCTTAACAACTGCTGGATTAAAGCTCAAAGCTTTGTAATACTGGGGTATGAAAGTTCTCAACATAGAGATCATGCTATCATTATTTCCAGTAATTTTTTTTTTCTTTCCTCGGACACTCAGAGAAGGCGATTTATGCAGTAGCTTCATCCTACGTTGTGATATTTTAAAACTTTTGCCATTACGTTTTCACTTCAGCCTCTCTCTCTCTCTCTCTCTCTCTCTCTCTCTCTCTCTCTCTCTCTCTCTCTCTCTCTCTCTCTCTCTCTCTCTCTCTCTCTCTCTCTCTCTCTCTCTCTCTCTCCCAACAAGCATATGTCCTCCACAATCTCCTTCCATTATGTTTACTCTCTTCTCTTCCATGTACCTGCTTACCTCACTCATGCACACTGTCCTGCATTTCCTATACTTACTTATGTAACACATTAAAACACTTCCTCTTTTACTATACTCAAGGTTCCATTTCATTAAACTTATTTTCTTCAAGCTTCCTAATTTCTTCCATTATCTCTTCCCCTGTTTTCTCATTCTATTCCTAATTCATTCTTTACTGCCGCTATCGGTCCATCTTTCACCAGAGCCAAGACTCAAGTGCATAAAGTAGTTTAACTTCAAGGACCTCCCTCACCATCTTGAACTTATATTTCTTCAACTTATTTCCCTCGCAGATATTCCACTGCGGTGCCCACATTTCAGGGAACATGTTTCTTTCTTATTTTCCCTATCATCTGACATCGTATTATAGAACTCCTCGTGTCTATTTCGCTCTTGTATGAAACGCTCGTGTTGATACTTCAACACTTCCGTTTTCACCGTAAAATACGGGACATACAACACTTGACCACCACCTTCCAGACACACATCTATCAAACTCAGTTGAAGATACGTCAATTCGTAAACTCCCTAGCGATCAAACCAGACGAAGAAGAAGCATTGGCCGCCTCCACCACACCCCCTGGCATCAACCCAACTGCACCTCGGCAGAAGTTGTTGCCGCGTCTTATAACTTCTGGGTGAAACTATTAGATTCCCCTCTTTGGCACTTTCACTAATCCGAAGCTGGTGATTATAATCCTCCATCATATAAGGTGATTGAGGATGCGATATTTCGTGGTCCCTGCTTATCTACAATCTAAAGGAAGAAAAAGTTTCTTTACCCAACTGTCACTTCACGATGGTATATTTCCTTTGTCTACACTGTGTAACGCCTGAGTTGCCACATGAATCTGCTTGTTTTACCCAGCAAACTTCACCAACAGATCCGTTTTCAAAAGTACTCATTGGTGACCAGTAGCCACAATCAAGCGACTAAAATTTCCTTTAGTACGTCCTTCTTTATCCACCTCCTGTATTGAGTAAATCCATATCACAAGACTTAAATTTCTTTGATTAGTTAACTGGTGCTAATCCATGCTTAGTATTAGCATCTCCTCGTGGCTTTTGGTAATCTTGTTTTATCATGACTCTAAATCTTTATCATCATTTCGGTAACTCTACAGATCTCTATCACTATACAGTTATCTTCATCATCACAATGTTTTCATTCATTCCACTTGTGTTCCTTATGTCTAGTTTCCGACATGTTCTCCTTAATGTCTTTTTTTTATTCTTAGGACATATCATACCTTATATGAATTTCATTAGTGTTTGTAATCATTGCTTCAGATACTTGTGTCTTGTTATTTTAGGGGTCTTCATCTCTAAAGGAGCCCCTGTATACTTCATTCTCACGCACTTCTTCTCAGTCGCTATTTCAGTATCATAATAAAAAACATAGTCATTGATATTCTATGAACATAACCTACTTAGGAGCGGGTAAATGACGACATATATATATATATATATATATATATATATATATATATATATATATATATATATATATATATATATATATATATATATATATATATATATATATATATATATATATTTCCAAAAGAGCCAAACAAAAACACATTTAGAGGGGTAAAGATATAGTCATAAGGTGAGGCCACCCATCTATTTCCGAGTTGTGCCTCATCTGAGAGAAATACGAGCTGTCTCCACCATACGGGATAATATTGATAAATCTACGGCCTTGGACTGCCACGTTTCATTTTACTTAGGGGCAGATGACGGATGGAGATACTAATGGAGATAGCAGTCTTATATTTCTCCTATCTATGTTTTCATATGATTTCATATTCCCATTTATACGTCTCGTTGTATAGGTCACATATATAATATTCTTAGGATTTCAGTCCCTCACTGCATTTTTGCTGAGAAATATCGTCTTGTGTGTGTGTCTGTTTGTTTGTGTGGAATGTGAATTTTCTGGTTTATATATATATATATATATACATCTTGTGCTATATACACAGCAGAGCCGATGCGACACATGTGTTACATTGGAACTAAGGGGAGGAAGTCCACTGTCACGGAGAGTAACTTACAATAAGTATCACTTCCTCCCACTGGAAGAGTTCCCACTTTATGTTCCAAGTTGTATGGCTTCCTCCGCAGGGCATGACCCTGGTGGCGTGTCACGTATTTTCTACCCGAACGCCAAGATCCTCTAAGGTCTTCCTCAGCAGCCAACAACATATGAGGCTCTGACGTCACGATAGTAACATATCTCACGGCCAATGGGGTTAACCAATTTTGTATATGCCTCACGAAATGTTTTCTGTTTGAAAATAAGAAAGAAGACTCTTCCTCTCATAACATCTTGACAGTAAGGAGAGACAGCGCAGGAGATTTAACCAATGCGAAAACTCTCATAAGGATTTTAAAATGATTCCTTCATGAAACATTGGATGAAATATGAGACGATGAGATTTCATATTGTCTGAGATATTCTTTATACTGTTGTCATTATGATCAAGCATGTCAGAGACTTCTTAATGAACTCTGAGACACATGACATAAAGAGATATTACAGCATCCTTAGAGCTGAACAGCATAATGCAATATTAGTCATGATAACGCTATATATTCATTCTCCCGTGTGTATACATGCTGACGCAATGGGATGGCCTTAATTAGGGCCCCAGCTGCCCATGCCGTCTCAGATAACATTAGAAAAAAAAAAAGATACAATGACAGAGGATGATGTACATGCCTATGATGTGTTACTAGTGAACCACATCAATAGTGAGCATATCCAATCATTATTTGATTATCTATATACCACATCAACTGTAACCACACTGATAATTTGGTTATCCATAAAAACATCTAAAGTGAATGCTTCCAGCCAATACTTGGTTACCAATATAACATTGTCATCAGTAATTACATTCAGCTATGACCTCGTCAGCCATACAGTACATCAAAAGTGATGACCACCACATCAAACAATGATATCCTTAATCATAAACCACATCACCAGTGACCACATCCAGTCAACACAAGGCCAGAATCAAGCCACGCTAACATCTGACCACAGGTACAGTGTGACCACCGACCATTCACTGCAGGAGGGAAGAGCTGTAGCCAAAATTTCCATGATTTTGGCTCATGGAAAAATAAGCAGCTGTAAATCGTGCTAACGAGGCTTTTGGGGAATAAATGCTGCATTATTTTACAATCACAGTCAGTTCACGGCGGAGAGGAATTTTTACCTCTGTTTAAATCAATATTTTAGTTTTTTTCCTTCCTCAGAGTCGGTTAGTGGGATTTTACTTTACACTAACTGCCACCTGCCTTTCTGCCTGATTAAGAAAAAAAAAGGATTTCCTTTTTTTTCTTTTTTTTTGCTCATCCGGACACGGCCGGGTAAAAAATATATGTTACCTAGAGACGACACACCACATGAGGCGTGTCGAAGCCATATATATTCTCTCTCTCTCTCTCTCTCTCTCTCTCTCTCTCTCTCTCTCTCTCTCTCTCTCTCTCTCTCTCTCTCTCTCTCTCTCTCTCTCTCTCTCTCTCTCTCTCTCTCTCTCTCTCTCTCTCTCTCTCTCTCTCTCTCTCTCTCTCTCTCTCTCTGTCCTCTTCTCTTCTCTTCTCTTCTCTTCTCTCATTGTTGAGCTTTCCTAAAATTTCTAAATCTACATTGCTAACGACATTCCTCTGCCCCTCTCTCGTCACAGTAATTGTTTTCTGGTCTGTGGTCGGTGTGATATGGCCTAACATCTGCTGGCAAACACTGTCTACACTGGTGCACAAAAGTGGAACATCAGGATTGCAAAGTAGGCCATCTACCGTTTAGGGTTAATGATATCGTTTTCAGACACTTTCTCATGGTCGTCTACATTTGGTGTACCATCAGTCACACGGGCCCCCCTAACCGATGTACCATTAGTTGTGGGGCCCAAACTCAGCGTTTCCTAAGTTAGACTAACCATCTTTTTTTTTTTGGAGAGTCTAGCCAATGTACCTTAACCAAGTGTCCCCCTTCTCGATGCATCACCAGACCTGGGAGGACCCCTTATTCAGTGCATCATCCTTCTAATGACCTCAACCAATGGACCATAAGAAGGGGGCCCCCTTCTCGATGGACCATAAGACGGGGGTCCCCTTCTCGATGCATCATTAGGTTTTGGGGGCCCCCCTCTTAGTCAGGATGCCATCAATCTCTGGAAAGCACCCACATGATTATACGTACCTGTAATTTTTCTTGAGGAGGAAATTATTGGCAGCATTACAGCTCATAAATTTCTGAATTGCCAATGCAATAAATTTGGCGGCAGGAAAAAGATAAGTTATCGCCGCTACGAACTTTGTGGCTCGTACAAATATTGAACGGCATCTGGAACTTGAGTCTAATCATAAGTTTATTCCAATGATTTTAGCAAGTTACTGGAATCAAAGTGATACTTGATAGTTTTCATTACGACTGTATGTCAAAGTTTCTGAACTTTGCCTCGTCTTTATGTCTTCCTTCCCTGACGACAAGTTTAGCTTTCTATTTCGACCTGGAATCAGTGTTTCCAGCCTCACCAGACCTGTAAGCTTCCAGGCCAAGGTACTGTGTCTCTGAGATTTAACACTTGGTAGAAAGATCGATTCATTTCTTCTGCTTATTATCAACATAATGGCTATCAACTCCAAATAACAGCTGCTTATCATCATCAACATTATCAACTTCAAATAACTACTGCTTGATATCATCATCTCCTTCATCATTTTCAACTCCAAATAACACAATCTTATAAAGTTGAGTCACCAGTCAGTTATTCATTCCTGAACCGGACTATCAAGAAGTGAAAAATATTCAAACTATATGCCAACCAAAATACACACACACACACACACACACACACACACACACACACACACACACACACACACACACACACACACACACACACACATACATACATACATACATACATACAACATTATAGACAATTATATATATATATATATATATATATATATATATATATATATATATATATATATATATATATATATATCCCTGGGGATAGGGGAGAAAGAATACTTCCCACGTATTCCCTGCGTGTCGTAGAAGGCGACTAAAAGGGAAGGGAGCGGGGGGCTGAAAATCCTCCCCTCTCGTTTTTTTCTTTTTTTTTAATTTTCCAAAAGAAGGAACAGAGAAGAGGGCCAGGTGAGGATATTCCCTCAAAGGCCCAGTCCTCTGTTCTTAACGCTACCTCGCTATCGCGGGAAATAGCGAATAGTATGAAAAAAAAAATACATATATATATATATATATATATATATATATATATATATATATATATATATATATATATATATATATATATATATATATATATTCAGTTAATGCACTGTATAACTTCTGCTGTCTATCCTTACAGGCTCAAACCAACACCAGCTCCTCCCGTGTAGCTTCGACAAACGTCCCCCACCGCCACCACCAGCATTTCCACTTCTCTCACCAAGTTTGCGCAGGAAGAGCTGGGAAAATACACGGCACGAGTCGCCGGCCGTCATTTATTGAGGCTGGAAGGAGCGCCACACTCCTGGACGACGCCTGAGATGGACAATGTTTACTGGCGAGCTGGACGACAGCTCACCCATCCCGCCAGCTTCCTCCAGATGTCTCCTGACTGTTGGGTTCGTCTGCCTTCTGTTGACATTGGTACGTTGTCCCTGTTAACAGGCTCTTACTGTTACCGTGATGGCGCTTCTGATTATATACATATGCATATATATATATTTATATATATATATATATATATATATATATATATATATATATATATATATATATATATATATATATATATATATATATATATACATATATATATATATATATATATGTATATATATATATATATATATATATATATATATATATATATATATATATATATATATATATATATATATATATATATATATATATATATATATATATATATATATATATATATATATATATATATATATATATATATATATATATATATATATATATATATATATTCATATATGGAATCGTTGGTAAGTGGTCATGTAGGAAGACTTTTGAGCACTGAACGATCCATGCCATTCCAATATTCGTAGAGCAAATGAAGGCATTACAGGACTTCATTCGTCAGTAGGACAATTTTCTCGTTTAGCTATCAAAGCTAAACTATTTCTGTCAACCATTACCCAGAAGACGGCCAGTCATGTCTGTGATTGAAATCCAACCAGGCAGAGCCAAGCCTGGAGCGGCAATATCGACCTGTGACGACACTGGTCAGTTTATGGCTCAAGCAAAGGTCGAAGGGGAGGATCTCGGGTCCAGCTGCTGATACAACAAAGGATCTTCGACTTAGCTGTATGACCTTCTGTCGTTCTGATAACTCTCATATACGTTTTAGAAGTCAATAGAAAATATATATATATATATATATATATATATATATATATATATATATATATATATATATATATATATATATATATATATATATATATATATATATATATATATATATATATATATATATATATATATATATATATATATATATATATATATATATATATATATATATATATATATATATATATATATATATATATATATATATATATATATATATAATATATATATATATATATATATATATATATATATATATATATATATATATATATATATATATATATATATATATATATATATATATATATATATATATATATATATATATATATATATATATATATATATATATATATATATATATATATATATATATATATATATATATATATACATATATATATATAAATGTGTGTGCGCGCGCGCGTGTGTGTGTGTGTGTGTGTGTGTGTGTGTGGGAATAGTGTAAACACTGCATGGACAGCCTCAACTGTGTGAGTGCAGTAAGTGAGATTAAAACCATTATTTGTCAACTGACAAAATATATATATGAAAAAAATCTGAATCTAATATCGTGTTTACTCTGATGTTGACATTGAAATGAAATCATGAATTAAAAAGATGCATGAAACATTCAGTACTCATTAATGAAACGCATATAATAAAAAACCACCATGACTGTTGCTTCCATCCCAGTAAAGATCTATCAGACGACACTTAAATTTGCTTAAGTCTGAGCGAAAATATGGAGGTTTTTCCTTGTTTGTACACGAGTGGCTCCTCCAGGTATTCATTTCTGTTCAGAATCTCTCTCATGTTTTGGTCACAAGTGACACGATCTTTCTTTAGAACAGAAGCGTTATATTTGGTGCTGGGAAATAGGTTTTGTGCTTCGGCTTTAGTGTTCATTTTGTTCGACACTGTTCCTTTTCTGGTGATTCAGATGTTGCAGTAGGTGAAGGAACAGTTTCACGACCAATTGAGAATCATTCTAAATATTCTAAATCATCAGTCATAAAGTTATCAACGTATTGCAATGAAACTTTATATACTTTTATTTTGTTTGACCTTTGTCGTTCTTAACACACGTGTCACTGTTCAGCACAAGGTCATTGGATAATGACGCCATGATGTCAGTAATGGTAAGTGATTTACAAACTCTACGAATATGCTTACGTTTCACAAGAATCATGTTGTAATACAACCTATCATCCTGATAAATGTATGTTCATTATACGTGGCGAACTTCGACTTTAGAGAGCCTAAGGTATGATATATAAAGTGGAAACATTTCCCCCAGAGTCGTGGCTTGGGGCGCGAGGCGTGACTGCATCTTTCACAAACTCTGAAAAAAACTTTCCTCCCGAACACCAGCGTTAGTGAGGGACAAACTGCAGGATATACTGGCGTGTATGACGGACGGCCGAGGCTGCAGGAGACGGCCCAACCACTACCTGAGATCCTCAACATTATCTCTGGCCACTACCTGAGATCCTCAACATTATCTCTGGCCACTACCTGAGATCCTCAACATTATCTCTGGCCACTACCTGAGATCCTCAACATTATCTCTGGCCACTACCTGAGATCCTCAACATTATCTCTGACCACTACCTGAGATCCTCAACATTATCTCTGGCCACTACCTAAGATCCTCAACATTATCTCTGACCACTACCTGAGATCCTCAACATTATCTCTGGCTTCATGAGGGGGGGAAATGTTTGGCCAAACTTTGCCGTCATCTGGAAAACTTTGGGTAAACTTCTACATTCTGGTTTTACGAGAAGCGGGAGGGGTTCCGTGTCTCGGCTCCCGCTCAGGTCTCACAGCAAGCTGTAAAAAAACTACGCCAGATTTTGACCTGCTACATAAAGTGGCTGGAAAAAAAAAAAAAGAAAACGTCTCGAGGAAAAAAAAAAAAAAGGAAAGAGTCGCTCATGTAGTATCTTTAAATCAAGCGTTGAGATGAATTAAACTCCCCCAGTCCTACGAGAAATGATTATGCGCAGGCGAATACAAGAGCTTGCTGCTCCTGTGTCATCAAGTGAAGGTTATCTCATATTTGATATTTCCTGGGAAATGTCTTCCATTTTCTATGTTGTCCACGGGACACAAATTATTACGCGAACAACACTGAACATCTTGTCATCTTAGCCTCTGGGTAGTGTATTCCAAATTATTACGCGAACAGCACTGAACATCTTGTCATCTTAGCCTCTGGGTAGTGTATTCCAAATCGAGATGTTCACCTTCCGTCTTGTGGCTGAGAGAGAGAGAGAGAGAGAGAGAGAGAGAGAGAGAGAGAGAGAGAGAGAGAGAGAGAGAGAGAGAGAGAGAGAGAGAGAGAGAGAGAGACTCTCATGCATTTGCTGAGTGAGGCAGCATCAGTGCAATAGTCAGCATAGGGAAGTATTCTAAATATAACTTACTTGAAGCGGCAGCTGATCCCTAAGCCATGATCAAATACATGAGTTCGACTCATAAATCATTACAGCAGCAATCTCTCTCTCTCTCTCTCTCTCTCTCTCTCTCTCTCTCTCTCTCTCTCTCTCTCTCTCTCTCTCTCTCTCTCTCTCTCTCTCTCTCTCTCTCTCTCTCTCTCTCTCTCTCTCTCTCTCTCTCTCTCTCTCTCTCTCTCTCTCTCTCTCTCTCTCTCTCTCTCATTCATAAAAGAAAAGATGAAATAAAAGCTTTGGAAATTATAGTTCCTGCAGAGGCTTATCGCTTTAGAAATTAACTGACATTAATGATTAATGAAACTGCGTCCAGGAATCTCTACTCCAAGCTGGACAGCTTACAAAAAAAAAGCTTAAGCCGTCCTACATCTGTTACTTGCTATAATCTAACTTAAGTCATACATGGTCTGAGTGCTCCTTCGTAGTCATCATCTCAAGTGACACACACTTGAGGGAATTCATTAAAAATCGCATCATATTCATCTCATTACCTCACCCCTCCTCACGCATCAGATGCCCCTAAATGATAACCATGTTATGAGCTGTTACATTTGTGTTGCATGAGTAAATTTTTCATTCCCTCTTCCTCTCTTATTCTCAAGTATTATGACTTAGAAATTGATCTATTCTTTATCGTAAGTCAGACGGCGCTTATCGCATAAACAGGCAGAGAGATGGAAGAAAAAGAGATATACACCATACTACTTCGAGCCAGCGTGAATGCATAACCTTAAAATACAGGACAAAATACCGTAAGAGGGCGTAGGTGAGGACCTACCTCCCCCACACTCACTACGACAACCAGCAGGTCGAGCGGGTGTTGACACCAGTCACCGACGTGTCTCTGGAGGGACACGTTTAACAAGATACATCCCCTTGGATTCATATCTATTGATAATCTTTTTTTTCCTCTGTGATGCGGGGAGTCATGACTCAATAACGGACCTGAGAGGCACATATATGTTCACAATGAAGGAAAGAAAAAAGAGAGAGGGAGAAAAAAAAATGTAAAGACGCGTCCTGCATGATTTACGCGAGTCATGCATCAGAGGAGGGTACAAGCAAAGGGAAAAGTTTCATATTAGCAGATTATAAACTAGTTAAACTTTTCGTAATTTTCGCCACAGCGGAAATTAAGGCCAACGCCCGCATGATGGGGGGAAGGGAAAGGGGAACGATGAGGCTCCAGTGGTGTTATCATTCATGAGGAGTATGGCACTAGGGATATGATGAGGGAAAGATGAGGCTCCAACAATGTTATATTCATGAGTGGTATGGCACTAGGGGTATGATGAGGGAAAGATGAGGCTCCAACAATGTTATATTCATGAGGGGTATGACACTAGGGGTATGATGAGGTAAAGATGAGGCTCCAACCGTGTTATATTCATGAGGGGTATGACACTAGGGGTATGATGAGGGAAAGATGAGGCTCCAACAGTGTTATATTGCTATCTCCATACTCCCTACATTTTCCTAAAGGCATATCTATATTGAAGTGGCGCAAGAAACGCATATAATACTCTGGTTTCTCTCTGGCTCTTGTATCGATACTGGAAACTAAGTGGAAATGTTTAGTACTGACAACTTTTTATGGACTGAATGAGACTGAATCACAAGCAACATTGAGTTCCTGAAAGCACTGAAATAATTTGATTTCCAGGATGTCGTCGTGGGAAAGGTAGGGTTACAGAGGTCAAAGGAACAGCACCTTAGGTCAAGGCAAGAGGTCATCTGTGTTGACATTATAGCTCACACACTCATCACAGATAAGTCGTGTTTGCAGTATTGCTATTATCATATATTATGTTCATCAAAGTCTCCATATATTCAATTTCCTTTGATATCCATCGGTAAATACCTGTAAGTAAGAGGAGTGAGGCGAACGGTACGAGGAAATTTACCTACAAACGGATATATATGAAATATGGAATCACCTGAAGGCATAGATATTCTCCTCTTGACGTCTAGTCGTCAAAACAATCTGATAAAAAGCAATTAAGACATCAAAGCGCCTCTTGCAGACGCTAATATGAAAGTGCTTTTAGTGAAGAACCTTTCAAACCTCAAAGGACCAAAGATATATACACACTGTACGTCCCCCAGTGGGTCATTTACACATTCGGAACTCTTGTTGAAGGACCTCAGCATACCCAAGCTGATCTCCCACTGTTGTTGGATTATTAGACAATATCTGAAGTTCGTGGGACGGAGCGACCTCTATATGACAGACATGTGGGCAAAGGTTAGTGAAGAGAGAGACTTGGTAATTCATGAAATCTGTAATGACTTGAAATGAAAGTACTCGACCTCCCTACCTGCTGCCAGGAGAGGACATGGAACTGCTCGACCTCTCTAACTGCTGCCAGAAGAGCATATGGAAGTACTCGACCTCTCTACCTGCTGCCAGGAGAGCACATGGAACTACTCGACCTTTCTACCTGCCGCCAGGAGAGCACTGCACTCGAACTTCCTTCTACCTGCAAACAGAATAGTACTCACTCAACTTCATCTTTCGAAATTGTTTTTCATAACCCGTGCCCCTGGAGAGGAGGATATTGATGTCATATGAAACGATGAAAATTACAACCAATCCTGAAGTACCGAAACCATGACCTCGCAGAGAAACATGACGACTAAAGCTGTACCATCAGGCACAGAGCATAATACTGGAACGTCCACTTCTCTTATAGCTCCAGCAGCGCCTTCGTCAGGGACGTTTGTAGGGTCCAAATGTCAAATACACTGATTGGTAGATGAGAAAAATTGATCAAATTAATAGAGTCTGGGCCTTTGACTGGTTACCTTAACAAGAGAGTGGTGCCTTAACAAGAGAGTGGAGTGTCACTGATCTTGTGTGTTTTAATGGTACTCAGCAGAAAAAAAAAGAGTTCGTATCACTGAAGAACAGTCCCAGTAAAGAACAGTGCCACTGGAGAATAGTGCCACTGAAAACAGTGCCACTGCTACTAACTCACCTCACCACATAAACTTCAAGAGGTTGAACAAACAGAGTGTAGCATCTGCATTTCCTCTTGGTTTGTTGATTTTCAGCAAACTCACCGTAGAAATAAACACTAGTATCTCTCTCTCTCTCTCTCTCTCTCTCTCTCTCTCTCTCTCTCTCTCTCTCTCTCTCTCTCTCTCTCTCTCTCTCTCTCTCTCTCTCTCTCTCTCTCTCTCTCTCTCTCTCTCTCTCTCTCTCTCTCTCTCTCTCTCTCTCTCTCTAAGTGTTCGCCTGGTATGATTTGCACTTCACAAACCGTACACACATATTTCTGGCTGATATGTTTAATGACTCGTTTAGTTCACCTTTCTCCTATATCAATAGTTTGGTTAACGAAGGGTATTTGCCCAATATGTTCCAGCTTCATGCATGCTTTGTATCGATGGCTCATTATACATTGTGAGGTGGAACGTACTTGACGCAACCCATTAAACTGGAAATGAAGTAAATTGAATTTATATATATATATATATATATATATATATATATATATATATATATATATATATATATATATATATATATATATATATATATATATATAT
>NC_092235.1:64847583-64852583 GCF_036320965.1 Panulirus ornatus
ATTGGAGTATGTGGTATATGAGAGACACGATGCAGTTCGTTGAAAACCCCTCACTAAAGGTAAATCATGTGATGAAGTATCAAATATGTGGTGAATAGCATGATAAAATGAGATGCAAAATGATTAAGTGCATACAGCTTCAATAGGATAGAATTCTAAAATGAGAGGAAAATGCACACAGCTTAAATAGGATATAATGTTGTTGCGAAGACAATTAAAAAGATCGGTCGTTTTTAACCTTTGCTTTACAGTTTCACATTATTGTTATAGCCAAGCTTATATGACTTACCCACTGCACACGCTAGAACAGTAATGTGATGAAAAACTGCGGAACAACGCTATCATCTTACAAAACATACTGCTCATATCAACAAGTTATGTGGGTCTTCTCTTCCAACAACGTTTTCTCCTCAGCAAATTTAAAACTCCAAAGCTGAAAACGTCATTAGTTTCACGCGGTATATAAGGATTGAAAAGCATTACTTTATCCTTGTGATTTACTAATATTTCCCACCTGGGCAAAATTCCCCTCCTCCGGTAAGAGCCCCTGATATAGTCAACAGTAGACTTTCATAGAAAAATAGCAGTACGATTATTGTATGATGATAGAAATACAGAAGAATGTTAGTGGCCTGAGATATCCTATCATACCTTGCGTATAAAGTATTAGATGTGTAGATTTGATTCAGTTAAATTAGATTGTAAGACAAGACAAGTAGGATGAGGTTTTGTACAAGTATCGCATGAAAGTCACATTCTATAAGACGAAAAATTTGGCTCTGAAATTTACTAACACCAATATTAAAAGCCTACGTGGGATTTCAACTCAGTTTTCAATTTTTATGGGGAAACTTTGTGGGTATCCTGGCAAATGTTTCATTAACAGAGAGGCAGGGTCTATAGTCGTCTCACGTTTTCTAACATGACACACAGTCACACGACTCACCAGCCCGCAAATACAATACACCCGCCAACCCGCATTTCACTTTCACTAACATTAACACAAACAAAAATTCTTAAGATAATAGAAGCTACATTTAATTTTAATAGAAGTAATGTATAGACTGTCCATTAAGCTGAATCAAACGAAGATTGCAAGGTAAATCTTTACCCACGTGTTAATAATGTGGTGAAAGTCTACGGATATACATACCCGTGTTTCACTAACGTGTGTAAAAGTCTACGGTCCACACAACCCACGTTACACTAACGCGGCCACAAAAATAATCGTGTTGGACACACCTCCTCAACACAAGCAATTGCGTTATTACCATCATATATACATTCTTAATACACATTCCTTCTTATGATTCTAGCTTGTATTTTCTCATTCTGTTTTCCCATAGACACAATATTGATGGTACAATAAGTTTGGATAGCTTAGAAACAGGAGATATTTTTCGATTCCTTCTATGGTTGTGCTCTCTGCACCATACGATAATATATTTCAAATCTATATAGAGAGCGTCTTACTAAAGGCAAATTAATCATAAATACATTTATAGGGTAACATAAATATTTAAGTCACTTCACTGAAGAGCAAAGTGATTATCCAGTGAACCTTTTGGGAATTTTACAAATACCAGAGAACGGCGGATCTAATTCAAAACTCCAGAAAAAACATAAAGGAAAAATAGGATTAATGTGTCAGGTAATGAGTGGAGTAATAATGAGAACTCTCTCTGTGACAGGTGGGAAGCTAATGATCAAAACATTTATTGTACAGGAAAATACACCACTTATCAAGCTAGGTCTATTTTCTATTCGTGCTGAGTGCAATGTTTCCTGCAGATATGGTAGATATATATATATATATATATATATATATATATATATATATATATATATATATATATATATATATATATATATATATATATATATATATATATATATATATATATATATATATATATATATATATATATATATATATATATATATATTAGTGTGTCATCATCTCACCTTGACTTCCATTCGTCATGTACACACAAACTTGCTCTACCGCCCTTAGCTGCCTCGCTTTGTTATACATTCGCCCCAGGATTTATGTATCCCTACCTACACTCAACCCTAATTCTTTCTCTTCCCTCGTTATATCCTCACTTTCCATCTGGATATCATTCCGTAGATTAAAAGTAAAGGAACAGTTCCTAATAGGGGATCATGGACACATATGGGGAATACCTAGAACTCACAAAAATGTTGGAGGAGAACATTCGTAAACGTCTCTAGCACTTCTTTTATGTATATTCTGAATAGCGCGCAGGAAATTGTGTTCATAAACTTCGATTTGAATCTCGAATCAACATGTGTTCATTTACCATCAAGGGTCGGCTCAGCAACATTCATTGTACGAAAATGAACGAAAACATTTAAGTCTGAACATTGTGGAGCCATGTTGTCGATCTGTGTGCAGACCTATAGACTGAACAGATATATTGATCAGTGTGCAGTCATATTAATCAGTGTGCAGCCATGTCGATGAATATGCAGCCATATTCATGATGATCGATTTCTGTTTTTGTTCTTCATCTTCTTCACTTTATAACAAAGGAATAATGACGTTATTTCACAGTCTTTCCGTGTTACTGCCATGTAAACTGTAAGTCAGAAGTGCATCTCGCAGAATTTCACAATATGTTTCTGTCATACGTCTTTTAGAACCATGATATATTCTCTCTCTCTCTCTCTCTCTCTCTCTCTCTCTCTCTCTCTCTCTCTCTCTCTCTCTCTCTCTCTCTCTCTCTCTCTCTCTCTCTCTCTCTCTCTCGAGGATCCGTCGGGTAGGGTCTCGGATTTGTGACCCTCGCGTCTTATCTTTCCCGACCACACGCCACCCCGGAAAGGCCTAACACCTGACCTGACGAAAGAAAATATGAGAGAGAGAGAGAGAGAGAGAGAGAGAGAGAGAGAGAGAGAGAGAGAGAGAGAGAGAGAGAGAGAGAGAGAGAGAGAGAGAGAGAGAGAGAGAGAGAGAGAGAGAGAGAGAGAGAGAGAGAGAGAGAGAGAGAGAGAGAGAGAGAGAGAGAATTAATATGTAAACATTTCTTTAGATTAATCATCAGTTTCCCAAGTAACGAAACTGCTACGCCTAGTCTAACCTTCATGCTTAGAGGTCGATATATGCGTAAATATTTACAATATCGTCTCTTATTTGCCAGCCTAAAACTATCGTTGTATTACAGGTTGTATTAGATTCACCGAAGTGCGTCCGAATTTGTTTTAGGTGAAGAAAAGGTAGATCTCCTTTTGCTTAGTGTATCAGAACTTTTAATAGGTTTGTTAAGAAGAAAAATATCATATATTCGTCTGTAGTTTGTGTCGTCAGATCCACTTATACATAAGGATCTGGGAACGGACAGAAAAATTTGCATCGAACCAAGAAAGATGGAATAAGTGGCATCCAGAGCCTTAGCCTTTCTTGGAACATCAACACAGAATGTTTATGACCACTGATGATTCTAGAATTAAACAGGATGTTTATGTGATGGTACTAAAGAAGTGAAGCACATTAGTATACGAGATACCAGTGAAGGTAATATATAAACTTACTTCAGAATGGAACATGAATTGCTTGAGAAAGACAAGCGAAACCGACTGATTTTATGATACAACTTTCGACTTTAAAACCAGATGGCTGTATCAAGATTGCCTTTACGTGGAATGACATGAGTCTGTGAGCGTAAGAGCAAAATCAAACAGTGCATCCGTGCGAAGGCTTCACACAGTATCGAGGCCATTCGTCTGTACAAAAAAACACTGAGGGTTATACCAGGTTACAGTATGAGGCTATGACTATAACTGTATTCTTGCACTTCCTCAAGGGACACAGTATGAAGCCACCACGCCACAACAGAATAAGGAATGCCATTAAAGACACATGGAACACAACGCCTCTAAGAGGTACATTACAGGAGCGTCTCCTGCTTAATGGCACTGCACCTGGAGGCTTCGCAAACAGTTTCTCCTGCTAATGTTCCCTAATGCCTTCTCAAGTTGTGCGTCCTTACAGAATGGCTCATTAAAGAGAATATCTAATGGTTATTACTAACTGGGTCTTGTAATGTCTCTCAGTTCTAATTTATCGTCTCGCAAGATGCTGACGGAGAGTCTCGACGCAGTGTCCTCGTTCAGTGTCTCGGTAAAGTGCTCCAGGCAGAGGAGTAGGGTAATGTCTCCTCCTTACAGCACAGTCGTCACAGGGGGTCGGTAACCTGGTCTTTCTGTTCTCATCCAGCCGGTGGCATACTCGGTAATAAGTCACTGGCTCCTAATCTCTTCCAGACGACGAATAATCGTCCTTATCTCCTCTGTGAATGATGATCAATATCAGAACCGATTAACACGTTTTTTTAACCATTATCTTCACTGGTACTCAAGCCAAACTGGTCTTGATTAAAGTCGTTTACTAAACAGTCAGGACGCTTTACTGGTACTTATGGCCAGATGTAAACCTCAACAAATGGTGCAGTGAAGGCTGATTGCTATGAACTTTAGGGAACAAAATGGAGCCTTTTAGAAAGGGGATTATAATTCATCTCTCTCTCTCTCTCTCTCTCTCTCTCTCTCTCTCTCTCTCTCTCTCTCTCTCTCTCTCTCTCTCTCTCTCTCTCTCTCTCTCTCTCTCTCTCTCTCTCTCTCTCTCTCTCTCTCTATATATATATATATATATATATATATATATTCAAAGCATATCTATTGTATCATTTTCATAGACTAAACTGGAATAAAGATATCTCTTTCTCAGAAGTATTAAAACTTCTGCAAAATCTGGGAGTTTTGATGAAATTATTCCCATACCCCGCGTCAAGCAAGCCACCTCACATTAGGCTGTCATACGTCTGGAGTGGACCTGATGCACATAGGTTGCCCAACAGTAAGCATCTTTAAGCTTGAAAACTTGATGGTTTATCTTATCTAAACTTGTGAAGCCAGTCTAACGAAAACACCAACTGCTGATATGTTTGTCCAGAGATAACACCACAGTCGTGTTGGCT
>NC_092235.1:64857583-64900083 GCF_036320965.1 Panulirus ornatus
GACTTGATGATGTATCATCCTAGATGAAGTTTGGTTAATTAATGTAAATAATCACAGAGGTTAACGTCACCTCTTCTTCCTTTAAGGCATGTCTGACGTCTTCCTAGTGGAGTACTGCTGGAAGTCTGGGATGGAAACGAAATCTAGTAGTATTAATTTATACAAATAAGATGCATTCTTTTAAAGATGCAGACATAAATACGAGAAACGAAAAATAGATATAGATTATTTGGTTTGATTTAACAGAAATACAGAAAGAAATACGATGTGTTTTCCATGATAGATCAGAATGAGATATTATATGCAGGAAAAAAGCTCAGTCTGATATATTCAGTCACAAAAGCTCTTTGCGAGATGCTTAGTAAAAAAGAACAAATATGTCAAATTTAATCAAAAAGAAATTTCAGTGAAAAATATAAAATGATAGAATAAAGATCTTAAGAGTAAAGTATTGAAAGGAAAAAAAAAAGGAGTCCAGAATGAGGTATCTGATAAAAATAAGTGAAAAAGGCTTACTGCTCTACATACACGAATAGCAAAGGTTGTAGAATTTATAGATATCGACACCCACTATGCACCCGGGCAACTCTGGAAGGAAGATTACCTTAAGATGAAGTTGCCTCTTCCTCGTATGATAAACAGTGATGTGATTACCCACAGTGGGTTCAAATAGTGATGTAATTACCCACATTGGGTTCAAATAGTGATCTGATTACCCACAGTGGGTTCAAATATAAGTACTTGGTTCTGACTTGCAGGCAAACACGCAATTGCGCACTAGACAACAGAAGTCATGAATAGATAAGATCACTTTCATTCGGTTTATTCAGTATTCATTTAGTCAAACAACTAATATCGTAGCAAAGGTTATCACGGCCGTTGCCAGCATTAGTTGTAGGAATAGCAATAGCAAGCAAAGAAAATGAATGGTGCGCAAGCAAGGAAAATGGAGTGTTACCTACTAACTTACGAATCATTTACAACGATATTATTGCCAAAAGGTTAAATGCCACGGCCTAGTGCTCACTACATGCAAATTCAGAGATACAAGAAATAAGGCGTGTGAGCTACGTGTTGTTAAGTGTTTGTACGTGAGATGAAGAGATTGCGTGCCTCTTGAGTATGTGTGTGTTGCAGAGAGAGAGAGAGAGAGAGAGAGAGAGAGAGAGAGAGAGAGAGCAGCAGTAGCAACAACAACAGTTATTGATTACATCTGACAGTACCCTGGTTCTTGCTGTGCTCTGGGGAAAATATCTTCCCTTTGCCTTTACCAGACACAGTGCCCCACGCTGCTGTATCCTCCTCGACCACTGTAAGTGTCATGTGTCGCTCTTGTATCTCCCTGAAACGCCTGCTTCCGCACGTGTGTCATGATGTCCTTGAGGTGTCACGCGTCGTACAAGGTGTTATTGGGCGCCGTTAACTTCTCATGCAGACTGCATGATAGAGAGGTGTTCGGGAAGGTCAAAATCGGCTCATGAAGACACTGATTATTGTTATCATCTAACCCCAGGACCCCAGCACTCTCTATCCAAGGGCTCCTACGCCTTCAAGTCTGTGTACTACACTCAGTAGCAAAGAAAGGATGGACCCTTTGAAGACTGAAATCATACACACACACACACACACACACACACACACATATATATATATATATATATATATATATATATATATATATATATATATATATATATATATCGCCCAAAGGTAAAGAGATCGTTGCCATGTCACTCGGGTCATAATAATCCAGTTCGCAGGTGCCATTTCCCCTCCAGGTTGGAGTAAGCGTCGGTCGTCTAATGGCTTCTGGCCAATCCTCTTACCCAGGGAGAGGTCGACCTCCTCACCACACACACACACACACACACACACACACACACACACACACACAAATATGAGGATTTCTTTCTTCATTCAGAACGAAGGATTAACGAAACTGCCTGAAGGTCACTGATTCACTTGCGTTCTCTTGTTATTCTTGTTTTTTTTATGGTATTGTTTCGTTATCATTCTCATAATGATTTTGTTTTCATCATTATTGATGTTCTGTGGTTTATTCCGTATTCGTATTGACGTGTGTTTGTGTGTGTATGTGTGTGTGTGTGTGTGTGTGTGTGTGTGTGTGTGTGTGTGTGTGTGTGTGTGTGTGTGTAGTTAAGTTTTATTTTCTTACGTTCTGTTTCAACTACATTATCTCGTTCTGAGTTAAGGCTTGAGTTCAAGCAGGACCTGGTGTCCGGGGAAGGTGGTAGTCCAGTGTATATCCTCACACAGAATGTCGCACTTTCAAAAGTTTGCCTCAAGTTGTGGCCGCTGTACCACAAGACTCCTTACTCGTTAAGACCAAAAATAAAAAATGTTTCAGTTTATTGTCACGTCTTGAAGCAGTGACGGTACGACCGCTGAGTACGACGGTGCGACCGCTGAGTACGACGGTACGACCGCTGAGTACGACGGTGCGATCGCTGAGTACGACGGTACGACCGCTGAGTACGACGGTACGATCGCTGAGTGTGTCAGTACGGCCGCTGAGTACGACGGTACGGCCGCTGAGTACGACGGTACGATCGCTGAGTACGTCAGTACGGCCGCTATGCACGACGGTACGGGTCTTGGGTACGACGGTGCGACTTTTGAGCACGACGGTGGAGACTCTTTGAGAACGACGGTAGGACTAAATTTAGGGTATGACGACCCGGTTATTGACCTGACTCTGGAGAGAGAGAGAGAGAGAGAGAGAGAGAGAGAGAGAGAGAGAGAGAGAGAGAGAGAGAGAGAGAGAGAGAGAAGAGAGAGAGAGAGAGTGAGAGGAGAGACAGAGAGAGAGAGAGAGAGAGAGAGAGAGAGAGAGAGAGAGAGAGAGAGAGAGAGAGAGAGAGAGAGAGAGTGAGAGGAGAGACTTAAATAGACTCATAAATGATACATCAAGTTTTTCTTTCTTTGTGCAAGAAGATGAATAAGACGAGCAAAAAAAAGAAAAAAAAATAAATACCCTGACATTTCCAAAAGAATGAGAGAGAAAAATGAAACGAAGGGCATACATTTTTAAAGTCTTTTTTAAAACAGCTGTGAACGATTGCTATAGATATCACACTTTTGAACGAAACTCTAGTTTCTTTTAATCACTGAGGAAAATTCTCCTACAGTAATGAGACTGGTGAGTATCATATAATGTCATTCACCATCATGACTATTCCATTTATGTATGGTGCTCATGCCTTCCTACCAAATACATAGTTACCATCACCATTTCCTTATAAAATCTAAATAAAGTTTCGTAGCCCTAGGGCAAGCAAGCAGATAAGCAAGCAAGCAAATAAGTAAGCAAGAAAATAAGTCAGCAAGCATGCAAACATGCAAGCAAGCAAATAAGTAAACAAGCACGCAAACGAGAAGAAAAGAAAATAAGTAAGCAAGCAAGTAAGCCTGTAAGCAAACAAATATGTAAGGAAACATACAAGAAAGCAAATAAGTAAGCAAGCATGCAAGCAAGTAGGAAAGCAAATAAGAAAGCAAAAGGCAAGCATACAAGCAAGCAAATAAGGAAGCAAGAGGCAAGTATACACGCAAGCAAATAAGTAAGCGTGCAAGCGTGCAAGCAAGCAAGCAAGCAAGCAAGCAAGCGTCCTGAGCGGGAATGAGGATGGTATGTGGCGTGTTACGTGATCAGTCTTTCAAAGGTTTCACCATTCCATTTTCAGCTGCCGGATGTTGCTACTGCTGGATCTTGACGACCCTCCTACACTCGAGGTGAACACGACCTGGTTATAACACCACCACCAGGATCATCTGTAGAGGAAAAAGATGGTGGAAACCAATTCGCATTGGATACATTTGAAGATAACAAACAGATCACGTAACCCATTTCTCTATAATGAGATACAGCGATAAAGAACAGAGATTAAAACACACCTTAGGGACTACGAAGGCATAGTTAGCCAGTGATCTATGATAATTTATTACTTTGAATTCTCAAAATAGCTTGGGGGACGTGTTTCAGCCGTACCCAAATTGATGTCCCTTGACATTCGACGTGTGACGAAATATAAACTGACAGCTGCTGCAAGACACGTGAATCAGTGGTCGAACATGAGTCACTCGTCTTCATGTACGAAAATATTTGGCGTGGGTGGTGACAGATGGAGCCAGTACGTCTGCTACTGTGAAGTGCACCGCCTGCAACATGAGGAAATGAATTTGTTACTCAGACTATGTGCATGTATACTTGTATACATGAAGAGAAATAACTGATTGAATTCTTATGTGTAAATAGAATCAGTATATATATGTATATCTATCTATCTATCTATCTAGTAAGTTTCCTGCTTGATGAGAGTAACGTAAGAGCGACTGCACTACTTAACAACTTTTACTTACCAGGCGACGGCCAGTTAATATCCAGAGAGCAATATCTTTTCCTTTTAATTTTTTACATCTGGTAGAGAGGGATGCTATCCAAACCATCAGGGAGATCCTCCCTAAAGGTGAGGGGAAATGTTGGGTTCTTACACCTCTGAGTGACTGTAGGTAAAACCGCAGATAACTCTTGGCTTAATAGGGATATGGATGGAAATGATTCATACACCTAGTGATGCGATGCGTCCACTTGTTACTGCAAAGTGTACGATTTGCAGATGCTCTATCAAGATATGAAACACTCAGCTGACGCATATTTCGTCATGAGCTAATGTGTTATACTGAATGTTGGGGTTGAAACCCTACAGAACACCTGAGACTCAGTGTAAACAAGCTCATATTAACAGTCAACGACGCTCAGGGAGAACCTTCACCTATTTCACATCACTGCACACACCACACACACACCCCACAGACCACATACATGGGATACGTTAAGTCCCACGAGCCAAACTCTCAACTCCGTCCTATCACCTTCAGACCACCATCCCTAAAGCACAGGAACGCAGTACAGGAGCATCATAATGAAATACATGCCAGCTACGTACATCGTAGATTCACCAGGTGATTATAACGGGAGAAGACACGGCTTTGGGTCCGTGGAATGGCGGTAGGGGCTCTGAGGATCTAGTGAGACACATCTGCTAATCTGGGATGCCTTAATACCCACACTTTGCTTAGCTGTCATAACTGTGGTAAAGCTATAAAGCTCTGCGCATACTTGAAGCTTGAAGCTTTCTTGAGGCCGGGGTTTGGTAACGAAGCATGATCCATCTCTTGCATATGTTGGGCAATGGTTTGTCCAAGGAATAATTAGGGATATTTAGGTTTAGTGAAACTGCTAAGTAGGAACATTATTAATACGTTAATGAGAGACAGATTATGCTGACTAGAGAAACTAAGTTTTTACTAGATAACTAAAGTTACGATTATAGTTCATGGAACATTGAAAATGAAGATTAATCTAGATATAGGCGAAAATGGGAATTTCTTAAGGCATTTTGTTTATAAAGCTAGATGACCAAAGAAGATAAGAGATACATTACTAGAGACGAAAAGTACATTTTGAAAACCTGTTGAGGCTCAGGAAGGAGCAAGGTCTGCAATATCCAGGCGAGGGGCGTCGGAGATGAGCTGTGAGGATGGGACGGGAAACTGAATTTGGACGGGATGATATTAGCCCATAACCAGCGACGGCAAGAGACAGCTGAACCAAGGGTGGGATCGAAAGACAGCTGTACCAAGGGTGGGATCGAGAGGCAGCTGAACCAAGGGTGGGATCGAAATGCAGCTGAACCAAGGGCTGGATCGAGAGACAGCTGAACCAAGGCCGGGATCGAGAGACAGCTGAACCAAGGGCGGGATCGAGAGACAGTCGAAGAAGAGCCAAGAAAAGAGACATTCAGCTGCCCATTATCTCTCTCTCTCTCTCTCTCTCTCTCTCTCTCTCTCTCTCTCTCTCTCTCTCTCTCTCTCTCTCTCTCTCTCTCTCTCTCTCTCTCTCACCTCACACCAACCCGCTTCGGCACAGAGTTCGACCGCCTCTTGCAAAGCGCCGGAGGCCAGCCAACTCTTGGCTGAGTATCTGCATATGCAGATAGCGGCTCACAGACCTTTACAGTCTGTCCGCTTGGCCGTCCGTCTGTCTTTCTGTCTGTCTTTTTTGTCTGTTTGTGTGTGCGGGCTGCATTGAGTGCTATAAGCTAT
Organism: Panulirus ornatus; assembly: GCF_036320965.1. NCBI lineage: Eukaryota > Metazoa > Arthropoda > Malacostraca > Decapoda > Palinuridae > Panulirus > Panulirus ornatus. Next base: position 64,863,710 of record NC_092235.1, read on the forward strand.
CGCATTATGGCAAAACTTGTATTGTCTCTCTCTCTCTCTCTCTCTCTCTCTCTCTCTCTCTCTCTCTCTCTCTCTCTCTCTCTCTCTCTCTCTCTCTCTCTCTCTCTCTCTCTCTCTCTCTCTCTCTCTGCTGAAGAACCATTACGACCAAATAGCGGAATCATCGCGAACAAGAAGTTAAAACTTCCACGAAAGAAAAAAAAAAAAAAAACAATTCCTAAGCCGGAGATTAATTATTGCCAGATTCCTCCATGATCCTTCCTTTGCCCAGACGAACAAGAGAGGAAAACAGCCTTGGGTTCCCCCAACACCTGACGCTACCTAGGCTCACGAAACACGAAAACCAGCCAGCCTTGCGTACCCCCAACACCTGACGTAAGCAAAGCCAATTTTACTTGCCCTTACCTTTCTTCATACAACAGCAGATGGCTTCCTCCAGAGAGGAGGACGAAGAATATATCTTAACAAAGAAACCAGATGATTAGATAACTCTGGATCCTGACATTGATACGGTCTGCCCTTGTACTCAATGTTCATGTTGAATGCCGCAGACTTCAGAGTAGATTGGATGGGTCGCCGCATTACACTGTTAGATCATTTCCATCTTACCTCGTAATGATGTTAGACTTCATCGCTTGGCAACATAAGCTGAGGATGTATCCCTCCTAAACACAAAGTTTACACTGTACAGTGTTTAACACACTGACCCCTACACTGTAAACTAACATCGCACAATGTTTAACGCACACTGAGTAATGTTTATGCACAATGAACTAACATTGCACAGCGGTGAATGCATCCCCGTGCACTGTGAGCCGATATTGCACAGGATCAGTGCCTCACCCTGCATTGTGAATAACAGTGCACAGATTTAACGTTTTAATGCGTCACCTTCAATTTAAACCAGAGCCTATCGCACAGGTTTAATGCGTCACCTTCAATTTAAGCCAGAGCCTATCGCACAGGTTTAATGCGTCACTTTCACTATAAACCACAGCTTATCGCACAGGTTTAATGCGTCGCTTTCACTGTAAACCATATCCCATCGCAAAGGTTCAATGCGTCGCTTTCGCTGTAAACCAAAGCCTATCGCACAGGTTTAATGCGTCACTTTCACTGTAAACCAAAGACTAACGCACAGGTTTAATGCGTCACTTGCACTCTAAACTAAAACTTATCGCGCAGGTCAGAGCCGGTGTCCCCTGCACCTTGAACTAACATTCATGACAGCTCTGGGAGCTTGACTGTTGCGTGAACACTGTCCACAGTGGCTTCTAGCGATCACTCTTGCTCAATTTGTCCTTCAGTTCTTTTCGTTCGATTCTAAACATCTGACTTTGACTTTCATTTCCAGATTAAATGAAGGAAACGCGAATGAGAACAGATACACACCAAGACTAACCTCTGACCATTACTGATAGCCTGAACTTTGACCTTCCAACTCTGGACTGCGTTAACGTAGAATTACTCCCGATTTCTTTCGGGTAAAAAACTTTTCCTCTAAGACCGGTCTGTGGATCTCATGGCTTCCCTTGTCACCCACAGATCCCACTAGCTTGGACGCCGCCTCCGGGGTATTGTCAGCGTTCGCAAGGAAATAGTTAAGATCTGTACTGACATGATCTATTATTGTGATTTATTCAGTATCTGTAAAACAGAGGAAGTTATGTCTTCATGTATATACACCAGCTCCACGTCGCTCCGTCAAACATTTTCACCAACTTCCAGTTTGTGTTCTGGTGAGGTGGGTGTTGCCAGGGGGTCAGGTATTGGGTATGGTGTCACTAACACACCACCACACCCTTGAGGGCTTGGTGTTGTCTGCGTGGTGGCTGTGATTGCTGTGGTGGTGCGATCGTGCAGGATCTGGGGAGATTCTCAGTCATCTATGACGTCTTCGAAATGCATGAGCAAGATGTGTGATTGTAAAGCAATACATTTAAACTTATACATGCTCGTGCGCGTGCACGCTCGCTCTCACACACGCACACATATGTGCGCATATAAGATAAGATGTAAAGATACGGAAAGATGGAGAGAGAGAGAGAGAGAGAGAGAGAGAGAGAGAGAGAGAGAGAGAGAGAGAGAGAGAGAGAGAGAGAGAGAGAGAGAGAGAGAGAGAGAGAGAGAGAGAGAGAGAGAGAGAGAGAGAGAGAGGAGGTGAATTTTCTTGACGTGACATAAGCAGGACCCGAACGAGCCAAATTTCCATTTTACTGTATGCGGACAAAATGTTCTTTGGGTAAGCCTTTGCGACGTCAGTTTCTATCCCTACACTGCTAAGCTCTGGAACTCTTTGCTCCTCATTTTAAATTCCAGCTCTTTCACTATTTCCAAATCTCTTAGATCATTTCTTTTTCATGTTCTCCCTTTACTCTTTGTTTACATCGTTTTAGTTCTTTTCATACTTTGTTTCAGGCATGGCCTTTAAGAGACCTTGTATCCGTAACTGGAGCCTAAACTATAAGACATCATTTTAAGGAGTTTGGCGTATTTGGACACAATTGGATCCCCTGCTCCGAAGAAGGATGTCTCATCCTCTCTCAACATATCCTCTGGACGCTGTACAATATCGCCTCCCTTTGTCTCAGAGGCTCAGTGTGATAGAAGATTTATCTGCTCTTTGTCGCTTAAATGAGACTAACAAGGCATGGAGATCTGTCCTCTCTCTGTCGTTGTTATCTCGTCTAAGGTGAGAGCAACCTCCAGAAATAAGACAAGACTTGCTGTATACATCGAGGAAAAACTGGAGGAAGCACATAGGGCCAGTGGTGTTCGTTTAGGAGATGGAGTGTCATGAAAACCAACGAACATAGGATACGAGACATGTTGGTTGTCATATCTTGGAAACGAAGGGTAAATTTCATGAGAGATAAAGATTAAATAACGGATTATATTCTTCCCTTACTATTGTCTCTGAGTTGTCTCTTTACCATGATACCTGTGTCACTCCTCTCCACGTCTCTCTCGTCTCTTGGGCAATTTATGTAATCCTGTACTGAAGAGATTATCAACATCTCTCACGTCTCCTACACTACTGCTAGAGTTTCTATTCACAGAGCATATTTTCCTTAATATTTTCTCCACATTTTCTCAATCCATTGTCTCAGTCCTCAAGACATGATAGAAATAGTAACATCTACAGCAAATATATCTAGCAGGTCAGCAAAACACAGAACGTGTGAAAGTGTGTAAGTATAAAGATGATCCTACAGCCAGGAGAAATCTGTTGTTAATCTGAAATAGTAGAGAAAAAACATGAAACTGTTTTCATTAATTTCTTTTTCTAACTACGCTGTGCAGAAAACGTGACGAATAGAGAGGAGAGTGTTTATCTTTGTTAGTAACTCACTTGTACTCATCTCCGTCACATGATCGTCAGAGAACAATTTTCTGTATTTAGTGGAAAGAAGAAATGATGCATTTTTGAAAAAGCAACGAAGTAGACGAGCGTTTACACAATAGTTTTTCTTTTTCATCAAACATTTTGTATCTACTTTATTTAGAAATCGTATATATTTGTTTGCAGTTCGTCCTACATGTACAGAACTACTGAGGTACTATAGAGCCACTCTCTCTGGTTCGCCTGGAGGAGCTGTTACCTACAGTAAGCTTATGGTCATTACACCATAGCGTCACCAGTGGCAGAAATCCATAACCCTGGAATCTCAACACATCCGCTCTAGCCAGGAAAAGAAACAGTTCCACCAGATTTCTGTAACTAAGGTTATTGATGCCTTACCAGTCAGTGTTTTCTTCGTCACCAACTAAGGAAAGAAGATTGTGCTAAGAGTGGAGTTTGTTAGTTATGGTGAGACATGTTGGGATAAGGTTTCTCTCGGACCATCTTGTTGTTCCTGGAGTCTGGCTTTTGTCCTCCCCAGCCAACACCAGCCTGGCATCTGTCCTCTCTAGCGAACACCAGCCTGACACCTATCCTCTCTAGCGAACACCAGCCTGACATTTGCCTTCCCTAGCGAACACTCCTAGCACTTGGCCTCTGTCCTCCAGTGTATTCCATCTATCTTTACTTCGCCTTTCTTATAGCTTCGTGACTGACCACAAAGACGCCTTATGAATCATTCCATTCACAGTACACAGAAGCCCCATAGAAGGTAAAAAAACACAACGATACCTGAATGTTTAATTCCCTCTAAGGTAAACAGTGACCCCAAGGAAAGTAAACAAGAGGTAGACCACAGAAGACGAGGTGTTTGCATAATCCACCTCACTTTTCATCTTGGGGCAGTGAAGGCCTCCACATTTTTCGTCTCCAAGGTAATATTTCTGGCCTTCTTTCTCCTCGCCTCGACCACTGAGCTTTGATGTGGCGCCCGAGTAAATATCACATGAATGGAAAACTCCTCAAAGTCTTTGGGAAAAGCTGTTTAAATAGTGTGTGTTTTGCTGCTTGTTAGAAAACCAGTGGCTTCAGAGAAACCACGTTCTCATCCTCCTCCTCCTCCTCCTCCTGCAGCGGCGTCGGCGGCGTCGTCTGGGAGAACAGTTGTGGGAAATATAAAGTAAATGTGCCATTAAGAGATAAAGTAGCGAGGACGTTAATGGTAGATCCTAAGAAGAGGTAATAGTGCTATTAAGACATAAAGTGAGGATGAGAAGAGAATAAACTTCATATATATATATATATATATATATATATATATATATATATATATATATATATATATATATATATATATATATATATATATATATATATATATATATAGGAATAGGAAGACATAGATTGAAATACGCAGACATACGTAAGAAGACAAAATGATCTAAGAAAAATGCAATGATATTCTAGTTCAAAAAAAAGGGTTAACTATAGTACGGGTAGGATCATATACATCCCGGAGAAAGCGACACTCACAGCAGCCATCATGGAGGTTGTACATGTCAAAATATCTTTCCTACAGTGTTATAGACTCTAGGTTTCACCGACGTATTCCTTTCGACTCGAAATTTAACTAAACGCAGTATTACCTCCACACACGCTAACCAGACAATGTGGTGGTATATGAGAATGGTGAGCTAATTCTTCTTCTTACCTCACTTAAATACTCTTTACTTAATTACTTATTAAACAATGTAGACCACTCTGAACATGAAGCACAAAATTCAAAAGTATCATGGATGCATGTATCATCAAAAAGCAAAATGAACATTACATGTTGCATTAAGACTTTTCTTCATTAATCTACGTATCAAACAGAGGATATTAAAGATTACAAAAGTAAATGAATGTATATTAATAAGAAGAAAGCGTGTGTTAGTTGAGGAGAAAAGTATTTTTACGAACAATGAATATAGTCTATCGAAGAAAAATGAAATTCTTTCTCTTTATAAGAGGTTAATTCATCAAGAATTACATACATGAAATTAAGAAACAATTTTATGAAGGAGACAAATAACATAACGATCATATTTCTCGCGTGTCGTGCAAGACGAATAAGAAGGGGCAGGAACATAGGCAAGAGTTCCTCTCCTTCTGTATTATCGACTCCTTGAGCTAAAGAAGGAGCCAAGAGAGGATTCTTTTTTTTTAAAATACCCCAAGGTTCAGCCACCTGTTTTTCATCCTCCTCTGAAAAGATGTGTAAGGGGCTAGAAAACATGCTAACAAATATAGAAAAATAACTAGATAACACCTATTACTATAATCATCAAGAAACTGCACAAAATAATTCATCATAAACTTGATCGTAATGAATCAAAAATGAGACCGAATGATATATTAGGATTTCTCGATAGACTGATATCGCCAGGTCTCATAGCAATTAGAGTTAATTTGATAGGCGCTGATTAAATGCTTTATATCGGCCTTTCTAAAATTAGGCAACGACTTTGAAGCTCAAATTGCAGGCAGAGAGTTGCAGGTAACTGCTTCTATGCAATGAATATTAAGTAAGTGAATAGTGAGTCACTGAATAAGGAATTAGGTTCTTGTAAGGTGTAGGATAAAGATATTTATCGAATTATACAACACAGGTTGACTTGGTTCATACATCAATGAACGTATGGGAAACAGACACTTTCAATATTAGGATTTTAAGGCTATTTACGTGGTAAACTGTGTAGCCAAGCAAAGCACCTTTTGGTGATAAGTGATTCAACTCCGGAAGCCAGCCAGGTTCACTGGTCGCGCCCATAGGTCATACAGTGAGATGGTGTTGTGTGTGTGTGTGTGTGTGTGTGTGTGTGTGTGTGTGTGCGTCAATGTGCGAAGATGCAACAAGGCAAATAGAAAATGCTCATTGAGTTCGTTGTAGGCTGTTGCATCGTGTACATGAGGGCGTCTTTGTATGTATGTGTGTATGTTTAGATATATGGATAGATTGATAGATAGATGGATAGATAGATAGATAGATAAATAGATCTTAAAACGATGAGACAGATAGTTGTTCTGAGTACTTCTATGCCACATTTACAAGGCCACTCTTTTATTTTCATTATTTAGGAAAGAAGAAGAAAAATACTTCTTCTCGTAAGTTCCTGTCACTACCACGTAACGAGATCCATTATACATCTGAGTTTCGTAAACGCATCGCACATATCAAGACCATTCCCAGGGCTTATTGACACAGGGTATGGGTCCAAATTCTCGCAGTGACATGCTTGTCAGAAGGCATCGCAACATCGCCAGGAACACATCTTGTCAAATTGACTTCAAGCAAAGCTGAGAGTGAAGGTAAATACGAGGCCACTTTAGAATGTAAAGGGCAGATCTTGGAGGGAGTCTCCTGCCTGACACTCCATTTCCCCTCAAACATGGCTGCCCACTCGCATGAACAATAAGTGAAGCATGAATCTAGCAAAGGGACGTGTTGTGGAGGTGATATGAGCGGGAGCCATGTCTAGGAGCAGTCATTTGTTTCCGTGATGTCTGAAGGTAGGATACATTCACAGCAGACCAGGTTACCAACGCAGCAAATGCTGTAATGATGATATACGGTATGATGACAACCCTGTGTGATGATGAGTCTTAATGATGGTGGAGTCATTAAGGAGTGATAGTGATTACACGCGAGGTGGTGAGAGGCTGTCATCATTTTTAATGGACTGAAAGGATGTCAGTCTCGTCGAAGACCTTCTCACTCCAAAGTATTATATTATTTCCCTGCTTTTATATTCGTTATTATTCTAATTTTGCCTAGCTGTCACCTTTTAACCTCTTTACACCTCATCCTCTCAGCCCACTTAACGAATCAGAAAAAAAAAAATTAATCTAAACAACGCTTTATATAAATGTTTCTCTCTTAGTGTAGTCAAACAATTATTGGAATTATCTGAATTGTTCTTATCAAATTTACTTCTCTCACAAGCCGGAAAATATACATTTGTTTGCTAAGAGACAAGGGCTATTATGTTCCCTGTCATTTTTGCTTTAGTTTGTTAATGAATGAAGCAGAAGTGGCCTGGAAACAAGAGAGAGAGAGAGAGAGAGAGAGAGAGAGAGAGAGAGAGAGAGAGAGAGAGAGAGAGAGAGAGAGAGAGAGAGAGAGAGAGAGAGAGAGAGAGAGAGAGAAAAAGAAAGAAAGAGAGGGACAGAGAGAAAGAAAGAGAGGGACAGAGAGATGCTTGAACAATACCAGTACTTCAGTTTTAAACATACACCAATTTCAAGAATACACACACGCACACACACACACACACACACACACACACACACACACACACACACACACACACACACACACACACACACACACACACACACACACATACATCTGCAGCGAGAGTATCAGTGTGCCTTGTGCCACAGCCATGGTTCTGAGAGTGAAAGAGTGTGTGGTGGTGTAGGCGGTGGGAGGAAGGACTGCCTCGCCACTCTGACCATGATTAGAGCCCTATGCTGCCTCAACTCTTCCACCAGCACTGTCCTAACCCTTCCTCCAACAGTACTCCAACAGTCCCTCCTCCACCAATGCCTCAACTCTTCTCCCAGCACGACCATAACTCTCCCTCTCTAACACTCCGCATGTGCGACCCCAATACTCCCACATCTGCGGCAAGACGTTGCTGCACATACTAATACTGTCCGCTGAGAAGGAAGAACCCCACTCACTCTCAGGAAAAAATATACAGGCTACAATGTTTATCTGTAGACACAATAACAAAAAAAAAAAGTCAGGATCATCTAAACTTAGACTTTAAAATGTTGGGGATGAAGGAGAACAAGAGAACAGGAGAGCAACATCAGTGTCAGAAAACCACACAGCTTCGGGTACACTCTCAGTGTCCCATGTTCTCACCAGTTCGTTTAAGAGTTGAGGATTTTAATCATAGTTTTCGCAGAAGTTAGTGTCCTCTGAGCAATAAGATGCTGTATCATTATCTGTCGTGTTTCCTCCTTCATTACTCTGTCCCTCACTAACATTACGTCAATCTCTCACTATCTCTACGTTATCTCTCACTATCTCTACGTTATCTCTCACTATCTCTACGTTATCTCTCACTGTCACTAGAGTCATCACATGCAGAGTTGCCTTCAAGCTTCCCTATCATTATGTTCGTATTATCAACATAATCCACGTCTCTTTTCTATCTCACTCCAGATCATATCTCTCCTCTCTAGATTTTCACTTCATTCAGACATACTTTTCTTCGCAAATGCCAGAGACATTTCTAACACGATATTCTTCACTTCTGCAACTATTTTTATCTCATTCCACAGGTCACTCTCACCTCCTAACGTCTCACTATATTCATTTCTTCGTGTTCCACATTCAGGTGATAGAATACCCATCTCCCCCCAGTCTGCAATGCCTTTAGCATTTCTGTCACATCTCACCCATGCCTCACTCCCTTGCCTCGTGTTAAGTCAAGCCACATCTCTCCACCAAACTCCGCCACACTTGCAAGATCACGTCTTTAATACTCATAACACTCCCCCCCCCCCAAAGAGGCCGCAACTTGCGTCCCTTTCAAAACTTTCAGCAATCAGTTCTCTCCTCAACACGATATAAAAAGTACCACAGATTTCGAGACACTCTCAGCTTTCCTGAACTAAATAAGTCTCACACTAATGATCCTCAGCCTTTAACAGCAACACCTTCCTCACCTTAGTGTATATACTTTCAACTCACTTATTCAAATTCCTCTGCAGTTCTCAATTTTTCACTCTCCATTGCCTTTATCAACACAGCAACACATTAAGAAAAAAAAACTTCTTTCAAACACCCAGACGATTATAGTTAAAAAAGATAGTTTGGACCACGCAACAATATGTACAAGTAAAGAGAGAGAGAGAGAGAGAGAGAGAGAGCTTGTATCGGTACATCTACCATAGTATGTGATAATGGCGTAGCAACACCACTGTTCTCCAGTGGGAATTCATGAACAAATTATTCACGATCCCTACCACTCTAACCTGCACGAAGGCCATTTCTTGTCAATTTCATAACCACTGTTTATTTTGGAGACGAAACTAATTCGAGAGATTCTTTCGTTTTCATTCATTAGTACGCCACAATGACATTCTTTACATTTCCTCCACTCGTTCTGCAATTGTATCTTCTCCTTTTAGTTTTTTTATTTTCTTACACCACATTTCTCTTACATACTTCCGTCACGCGCGCCTCTCTCTCATGGTATAATCCAGCCTCAAACTCACTTTTGGAAGCCATTTTCGATGCCCGCGAGCTTTTTCTTCTCTAATTTTCTCGTCTGTAAAATTCCTTTTATATTGTCTGAATATAATGGACAGATTTTTGAGCCACTGATGATGCATTCCGACTACAGAAAGGCGGCAATATTCATAACTCATGAATTTCAACAAGAACGCAGAAACGACTCTTTAACACGATGATAAAAAAATCAAGAGTAAAACGTTAGTGGCTATAAAAAAGAGCGAAGCTGAAACACGCGAGAGGTTAATGATATAACATATTGAACCATGACAACTGGTACTATTGGATATAGTTGCTCGTATACATTCCAGAGTTGAAAGTGAAGAAGCATTCGAGCTGGAGAATACAGGAAATCCTCTGTATTCGTGTGTTAGTCGGTGTATATCAATGCCCAGTTCGCTGCCCACTGACTTAAAGTATTCGCTGCTTTGTGAGCCCATCACGCTGACCTCACGTCGCTTCCTGTCCTCCCTACCCACAACACAGGGAGTACGAGGGAGAGGTATGCAGGTGGGGTGATATATGATTACACAACATGGTCACCCTACCCTCGGCATTCACTCTCATACTCCTCACTGCAGATCCCAGACAGGAAAATCTCGCTTCGCCTCTCGTTATCACAAACCTGTATATCACTTGCCCTTAATAACTGTCCTCTAAATGTAAGATGAGTGGAGAAGGCGAAGAAGAGAGAGAGAAAGAAGAGCAAGGTGGTGAGTTGGAGAGGAAGAGTGAATGTGTAAGACATGCTGGCTAAGGGTGTCAATGCGTCTGCACTGGGCAGGCCTTATGTTGTGAACAACCCCACATTCCGGTACATAAAGAAAAACGAGAGCTATCAGGGAAAGTGTCGTGGTAAGTGCTTCCATAACTGTCAAAGTTATTGCACCTGTGCGTGGAACAAAAAAGAAAAAAAAAAATGGATAAAATGGGAGGGATCTTAAATTTGTGGACTGACGACCAAACTCCAGAGAAAATTCCCCGTGAGTGGCCAAATCGTCTGTGAAAAAGTAAAGAGGTTGTATGAGCACTTTCAGCTGAGCAGTGAGTTTGGCAGACGATCCATTCCTTTTCTTGCTTGTAAAAGATGATCCAACAAATGAAGAAACGACGCAGCCAAGCTGGTGGGAGGGACCATGTCCACAGACCATGAGGTGGTGTGGTTCTTTTCCTCCGAACCTCCTTAAGGTCTTAGAGAAGGAGGAATACAGGACAGAGCAGGTGTTTAATGCTGACGAGACCGGTCGTCTCTTTTGGAAGATGTCTTCCAGAACTTATCTAGACCCACTCCTGGTTCTAAGTGCCTCGGAGACCTGTGTGGTCGAGCACATACTGCTTTGTCGTGTCTTGAACACATGTGTGCCTGTGAGAATTAACATCAACTGCTTGCTGGACTTTGTCAGGCGAACAGGAAGGCTTTGCTCTACCGTAGCCGTCTTTAGGAACTGATCTCACGGCTGGTATGTCCGTGAACTTGGCCTTCCAAGTCCTCCTCATCCTTAACAATGCTCCTACCCACCCAGAGGACAACACAATCGCACACCCTAAAACCGTCTTAAGTCTTTTTTGTCCCCAAACACGACCTCACTACTGCATCTCCCGACACCAAGGTGTGATTGCAGCCTTCAAAACCTATTACACTGGTCGTACTTTCCTGCGCTTTTTGGATGTGATGGAGGGTTATCCATCACTGGATGTCAGCCAAAATGCAGAGGAGAAATTGTAACCTGTACATTCCTGGGGAATGTAGTTTCAGGTAGGTTTATGTTCTGTAGAGTGGAGTTTAAAACTGTTTGGGATGGGCAGTTGTGAAGTGTTTGTCGAGCCATTGTTGTGTGTATATATTTCGTCAATGTCGTTTTTGCTGGGGAAGGGAAGGGGGAGGGTGTCAGTTGATGTAGGCTGCTAATGTATGAGGCAAGAGCAAGTGTTTTTATTCTAACTTGGGGTTTGGTGGTCGGTTACGTGGATGGTTTGCATGGGAGAGATCTAGCGTTGTTGCGTAAGAATTGGGTGTCAAGCGTATTGAAGTGGTGTTGCATTGGAAGCATTTCTATTTCGCTGTTCAGGTGTTGGATGCTTGGTGTTGCCAGTTGGTCGGTGATTATTCTGAGCGCTCTGGTCTATGTAGTTTTCAGTTTTATTGATATACTGTTAGGTCATTTGCGAGGGCGAGTATTCTCTCATTCATTCACACATATCACCTATTATTTTTGCGGCGTTTGAGAGTTTGTCGATAGCTTTGGGGTTGAACACGTAAGAAGACTTTTTAGAATAGAATGGACCATGAGTTCCAAGGGTCCACCTCGGTATGTGTGCTGACGTATTAGGTCAGTGGCCCATGGACGTGACTGCTGCCTGAGCGTTTGTTTACGTAACGTCCAGGGTTTAATGTGAGTGGCGGGGAGAGCCTGGGCCATCGATCAGGTCGGCGTGCTGGGGATGCAGCCTAGGGCCCAGGGAGTAACAGTATGTCACTCATATTTTGGTAACTCATCTGGAAGAGTGGCCGCCAGTGTACAAGTAATAAAGGCATAGTTTAGACACACATTTGGTACAGACTAGAAGCCGAGAGCTGTCAGGGGTGGCATCAGTAGCCCCATCGTTACGTGTGACTTATGAACTGACTGCACACACACACACACACACACACACACACACACACACACACACACACACACACACACGTCCAATCACTCTTGCGTGCGCCCTGTGCGTGCCGACTAGCGGACCTGTGCATTAGTATATCAGTGTTAATGTTTGGCCTGCGTGTCTGCGTGTCAGTGTATTAGACTTAGGGGCTAATGTGCGTGCCGCATCAGCCAGTTTTAACCTTCAACGGTATGTATACAGCTTCTGACCGACCTTAGTGCCCGACCGCCTTCTTCTTCTTCAACCCGACCCCATCCTCCCTCTACAATTCCTGTATCTGTATCATCAGCGTCGTCCGTCATCATCATCGACCAGTCGTGAGCTATCGTCATCTACCTTCCCTGTATCATCACCGCTGGCGTCTGTATCATCGACCGCTCTGGGGCGACCCCTCGCTTGATATCACTCACCTAAGGTCACCTCAGTAACGAGCACACCTGTGACCCTGTGAGACACGGTGAAGGACACTTGGCTGTGTTGGCTTCCTCAGTGCCGTTGGGGTAAGTCACAAGCGTTGTAACTTTAGTGAGCTGGTTGTCAATGTGTCTGACAGGTATTGTAACGTTGCTAATTTGTTCTTCAATATGTATTCCTGTATCGTGACATTGTCGTTCTGGCCAAAATATTGTTAAGAGGGGACGTAAAACCAGCAGATACGTGAGGCCAGCAGTTCGCAGTATCTTAAGCCTTGGCTGTTGCTCTTGAGGTGAATACTAAGGGTTTCAGTGACGGCCCTGAGGTGCATATGTATGCACCCCGACGCGCCCCTCAGATGTGCTTGAAATAATGTGCCACTCTGGCGAATAACGAGATGTTCTGTGTAACCCCTAAGGAGGAGATGGTGTTCATCGCGATAATTTTATTCCTCAAGTCACGATTAGCATTACTGGGGAACGTTGGCAAGCGTCGTTTAACTCAACTGATGGTGAGGAACTCGTAGACTACGTTTCCTGTGAAAAGTCTAACTCACTCACGTACCTTTTATAGATTCTGTCACACAAAACATTTCATCTACTGTTTCCAGCAGCCTCAGTGGATCAGTCACTGATAGTTTAGGATCTGAGACACGTGTCAGCATTCTCCTCTACACTGACCCGTGGCTCCAATACGAGCTGGAGGGGTTGAGCCTTTGGTAAATGCTGGGAATCAATATACAAACTGATTGAGCACGTACGCGAAGAGGCATCAAGCTCCTCCCTCTTTTAAGAGCTGGGGAGCCAGACACAGCAAGTGGGTGCTGATTCTACAATAGTCATTTTGCTCAGTGGATCCTCTCATGCCTTCTCCTTTCACGTATACACGACAGACTTGTTAAGATGAGGTAGTCAATGCAGCAGGACACCTTGAGGTTGTGGTGGCTCTGATATCAGAGGTGGGTCATTAATATATGATCATTCTGTTTCTATGTTCACGAATTTTTCAGCTGTTGTTCTTATCTACCACAGACACGAAGGGTGCAGGTATTAACAGCTACTGCAGGAGGATAAAGACACAAACTCCTGACTATAATCATTCATTGATCGAGCATAAGCCAAGGGCGAATTTGTTGACAGTTCATGCCTCTGACACTGCAGGACATTTGTAGAACTCACTCTGACACTTTAGCGTTGAGCCACTCGGTCGACGAGAGTTTATGTGGCGGCTGCTTCATATCCCAGGCACCTGACCACGCTGGGAGGGAGGGAGAGAGGGAAGGAGGGTTGCTGGTGGTATGACGTTGTATATCTGTCCTAATGCAGGCCTGCGTTTGTCTTGGAACTGTCACGCTGCAAAATTCCTTTTTTTTATTACAGTATGATATGTCATTATGAATAGAATTGGTGAGAACTGAAATGAGAGAATTGTCAATGTTTATGTAGATACCACAGACACGAGACATTTCTAGAAGCGACGAGACGATTAATTTCAGTTTTTCAAGATGTCATGAACGAAACAAGAGATGAAGTAAGAACCTCAAGTACGTCAACAGCAAACTTCGTTGTGGACCAACTGGTTCCCTGTTACCTGTTTCTTATGCACTCTCTCTCTCTCTCTCTCTCTCTCTCTCTCTCTCTCTCTCTCTCTCTCTCTCTCTCTCTCTCTCTCTCTCTCTCTCTCTCTCTCTCTCTCTCTCTCTCTCCCCTTTTATGCACGGAAATGAAAAGAGTTTGACCATCGTACGTAATGTGGTATCGCTATGATATCAAGATGAAAAGGGAGTCCTTACTTTATCGCACATTTCTTCTATAAATTCCTTTTATTCGAGGAGAAAAATATAAAATCCTCCTTCAATCTCTTATTTAAGTCAGTCTGGCCGGCGTGAGGAGGGGAGTCAGCCACAACTCACATTTCAATGGGAGGAAATAATCATAAAAGACGGGGAAATGTTCTGCAGCTTCTGCAGTTGGTCGAGGGACTTGAGGGTGCGCGATGGGCGGCCAGCCTCGCCCACCGTCGCTGGTCCACTGCCTGGGTCAGCGGTCTGACCTGCTCCTGCCTGGGTCAGCGGTCTGACCTGCTCCTGCCTGGGTCAGTGGTCTGACCTGCTCCTGTTTAGGTCAGCTTCAACATCTTCACTATGCTCTTCTTCACTACACCTTCATCTTCACTATGTCAGTTTCAAGGCAGACCTTCGGCCTGAACTTTTCCACAGACATACAAAAAGACAGAGCAAACAGACACAACACGCTCTTATCAACATATTCATTGTGAAAAAATTATTGTTATTACTATTATCATTATTCTTTTTACTATCAGTGTTATTATAGTCATTATTGTCATTAATAATTTTATCAATTTTCCTTATCAAATTATCATTACTATTGTAACCCATTACATTAGTGTCTTCGTTATGATTGATATTCTGAAGTTTGATATTCTGAAAAGTTTGATATTCTGAAAACACCTCAATCGTTTTCCCTCGAAACAAGCAAGAGAGAGAGAGAGAGAGAGAGAGAGAGAGAGAGAGAGAGAGAGAGAGAGAGAGAGAGAGAGAGAGAGAGAGAGAGAGAGAGCACTGCAGTAGCAACTCAGTCTCGTGTGATAGAGGAGACCAGGATATATGTGTGTCCCGCTCCAGCTTAGGACGATAAAAGATATTTATAGGAATTCTGGACGATAGCTGAGAGTTGTGAGGAACCGTCACTGAGCAGAGAAGGCAATCAATGGAAGGAGCCTGGATGGCTGGAATGTGGCAGGAGAGAGAGAGAGAGAGAGAGAGAGAGAGAGAGAGAGAGAGAGAGAGAGAGAGAGAGAGAGAGAGAGAGAGAGAGAGAGAGAGAGAGAGAGAGTCATTTAGATATACTGATGTATGTGTGTATGTATGTGTATGTATGTATGTGTTTGTATGTGTGTGTGTGTGTGTGTGTGTGTGTGTGTGTGTGTGTGTGTGTGTGTGTGTGTGTGTGTGTGTGTGTGTATCTATCAGTATATATGTGTTTTCTCTTTCACTTCGTATTTTTCTTGCATTTGTTCAGAAAATGTTTAAAGTGAAGATTTCTCACATCTCTTCACGTACGGACCAGAAATCTGTTTTTAAGAGAATACAAGCAACTGTATAGATATAGCCAAGTAAATGTAATAATGCATAATAAGCTTTATTATAGATTCTACCATCATGTGTACTAAAATAAACAGAATATACAAGAGTCATCACCATTCTTATTATAGACAATTCCCTGGTAGACTTTTGGCTACGTATGGGAAGAGCTGTGATAAAGACAATGATAAGTACAACATACAGTGTTGTTCCTCCAGTATAAGAGCTTTCTTGTGAGTCTTGCACGGTTGCTGGACGAGAGAATTCCTCTCATTACGACCTGTTGTGTCTTCCACTAATGCTCTCACCCTCCTTATGTTCCCATTATGGTCTTATAGAGGTAGTTGGGATCCTAATAATTTCCAACTTTTCACGGTTGCATAAAAGCCATCATCTCCTCATCTTCTCTATGTTAAGACACACACCTTTCCTTTATTCCATTCTTTTTTCTCTCTTCTCGGTGTATATTTCATTCAGTACCTGACTCATCAAAGTTACCTTTCTTGCTGCGGGAAAAGAAGCTCTTTTCGTATACTGATTTCTCTAGCTTTCAGGACATGAGTAGAATTCTCTCTTACTTTCCCTTGTCATATGATTGTTGTAGTTGTTGTTGTTGTTGTTGTTGTTGTTGTTGTTGTTGTTGTTGTTGTTGTTGGGGGTTTCAACACCTGAATGTGCCACGAAGGGCACATATCCGAAGTGGGAGGTGGACGCTCCCTATTGTATACAAGGCATCACTTGGCCTTCCTGTGTTGGGACCGAAATTCTTGATATGCTTGCCTATATAGTCCCCTGCTTTGGAGAACCGAATGAGAGAAGTGTCAAGAAACGTAGCTAACGACATACACCATTGTTGATAGATCGATGAAAAGTATAGTTAAGAAAAAAATGTAATCCGGTAATAAAAGAAACGCATAAATAAACAAAAAAAAAGAAAAGAAAACAGGGAAACGTTTACATGAATACGAGATATTACAGGGAACAGAGTACACTTAAAGAGGATACTAAATAGGGGAGGATATAGGCCATTAAAGGGCATTTAAAAGGGAGTCATACCATAAACCAGGCGGCCAGGCCTCGCCCAGGCCTGACACACAACACCCAGAGAACGCAGGCGGGTGTCACCACCCTGGGAAATACAGTCTAGGGACCAAACATTGGGGACAAGTTATGACGCTCATCACCGGCCCTTGTTGGCACCTTTACGCCCTCTTGGCCTTACCACGGGGGAGCAGGGAGGACCAGGGAGTGAAGTGGCCGTATCGCCTCCCTCTGGACGGTGAAGAGTGACTGGTGAGGGAGTCGGCCGTGTGCTGCTGAGGCCAGGAGCGGTGGCTCCTACACTCTGGGGGAGGTGGGAAAGAGTGAGGTTTTAAACAGGTTGTTTATCAAGGAGAGGAAGATGCTTTCCACGAGGGTAAGTGTATGGTGAGTATAGCTAGGACGAGGTTGGAACGTACTGTTTATGCAAAGGACGTCTAGCCGAGGTAGTTTAAGGAGTATTCTAGCAAGGAATGGGTGGACTTATTGGCCATCGTGAAGGTGTGTATTGACCAAACGCTGGAAAGATGACGGCATGGAACGGTTGTCCAGGGAGAGGATAAGATGAAACGACTTCTGATATCGAAGTCGAGGTGAAATCATCTCTCGTATCAGTACATGATGAAACGACTGCCTCATATATAGCATGTAGAGGTATAAGGTGAAACTGTTTAAATAACAGGAGCTGGGTTGTAGGGAGGTCGAGGAGAGTGTCTACAGCAACGACGCCATAAAACACTACCAAGAGCAAAAAAGAAATAGAGCATCTAGCGTTTACTTATACCTAGAAAACTATTCAGAGAGAGAGAGAGAGAGAGAGAGAGAGAGAGAGAGAGAGAGAGAGAGAGAGAGAGAGAGAGAGAGAGAGAGAGAGAGAGAGAGAGAGAGAGAGAGAGAGAGACCATTTTCTATCCCTCTGTGGTGGTCTGGTGGCACGTAAGGATATCTTTAAATTCTAAGCTTCTTTCATTACACACCCTCCCCCACGGGATCTGCTACACCTTCCCGCATGTTAAAACTCTCGCAAGTTGCTCATTAAGGAAGTAACGTTGGGGTGGAGAGGAGAAGAGGAGGAGGAGGCATGTCATCATTCTAGTGACGTACTCGTGGACTTTCACTTAAGCATGACAGCTTTTATATATTCAATGGACATCTTGAGATTGACTTAGTACGTCGCTGGTGATGATTGAAAGGCTTGTTGTCTGTGGCAAAGGAATATAAAGAAAGCTAAACAGCATCAGAGGAGCGGGTCCTCTCGAGACTGTTTGTGATATCAAACGCTCACAGATCAGTGTGGTTAGAGTTAGAATGTATATATATAGAATGGTGAGCAAACTGAATCACTGTATTCGCGATAAAGAAAACGACATGCATCCTCCTGTATTATCAGGCTAGTGACGTAATACACTATCGGTGAAGTGGGGAGGTGGGGAGGAGGAACTCCTCCATCCCCTCAGCTCCAGAGGGGAAAACACTATTGAATTTCTGAAGCTTTATAGAAACACCATCTTCTCCTTGCAGCCACGGGATCAGGTAGTGAGCTCTCCCTCCAAGTACATTACTGCCTCAGGGAGAGAATTTAAAGTTATCTGATATTCACAACGTGTTCTTACTTTTCCTACTGCTGCTGGCTCAGGATTTCTCTCTCTCTCTCTCTCTCTCTCTCTCTCTCTCTCTCTCTCTCTCTCTCTCTCTCTCTCTCTCTCTCTCTCTCTCTCTCTCTCTCTCTCTCTCTCTCTCTCTCTCTCTCTCTCTCTCTCTCACACACGTCTTACTCTTAAAACATTTTTTTTTTTGTTATCGACGACACTTTTGAATTTCGGAGGTTCATTTCAGTTCTTGCCTGGCGAGTATTTTAATCAGAATAGTTTGTTGGTTCGTAATCAAGTACACAATTACTACAGCTCTCAAGCTCGCGTATTTCTTAACCATCTCATTTCTCGACGGAGTAGCGTAAATCATATATTTCTAATGTATTCATAGCCGAGTCTGCAACGACGTATTGGATCTTACGAAGGACTGAAATATTTCGATCATTAGAGCAGCATTTAGTTATGTCTAATAGAAAGACCGTTTTCCGAACGTTTGCCTTTCATTCTGATATGCATTATATACGATTCAAAGGGAAGGGAAGATAATGCTATAAGCGTGTGAAAGAGCCTGGACTTTCGGTGATTTCTGGTAACGTTTCTTCCATCTCCGAAAGAAACGTTACCCTGACATCGTGAGGGAACAAGATAGAAAAAGACAAAGCGACTTTCATAATGCGTTAGAAAATATTTCGGGAAGAGTTTTAAGTGCTGAAGACAGCAGGGAATTGTCTAAGAATCCTGTGTCTGTCCTCAGCCTCAAGTTTTAAGAGGTGGCATGTTTCCTGTGTCCACACAAGGTTTACTGTGAGAGTATAAGATCTCTGTCCGGGGTTCACTTCATTTAGAAACCTCCCTTTGAGTAACCCAGCAACGAATCCCATGAATGGCTCCACTCTACCCTGTTGTTCATTCTTCCTTTGATTCGTTGTACAAACTTCAGCTGGATGTGGCCATAGCCAAGACCAGAGAGCCAGTGGGATGCAACTCACCTTGAGGAGGTTATCCCTTAGTCCATGATATGGGATATGATCCTCATTGTGTGGTAGAGGCAGTCGCGAGGTTTTCCCCTAGTAGGTGTCCATGTCCAGGGATATGATGGTCCTCACCGAAAGGCCCAACAAGCGTATCACCCAATTAGTACTTGCCCTTACCCTTAGCCTTACCAAAGGACCCAAAACTTAAGCAATTTGGTTGAAATCTACTGAGAGAATAAACACTGTAGACCTTTCGTTACCAGAGGGAGGACATAAGACAGCATATTGGCCCGTCTTACTATAGCTGAATGCTTTTAAATATACTCATGTGTTCATCCTTACTCAATTTCTTTTTCGTTCGTAGAAAGGCCACTCATGTCTGGCGAGTAGATAACAACTTATCTTGTTCCTTTTTTGTCTTTCTACTCATTCTTATTTCAACCTAATCAATTCAGTTTACATACTAGATATGATGATCACCTTACCCTCTCATATTCCTTAAATAATTCCATGATTATCATTAAGTTATTCGAGATGATAACGCATCCGTAGTTAGGAGAGAAAATTAAAAAAAAAATTGATTTCTAATCTAATGATCTTTTTCCCATCAATAGACATACGTAATACGTATTGCCATTGTCACGACTAATGGGGCTACCCAGAGCTGAAGCTAATGCTCTCCCTTTGTCTAACTCGTTAGAGTTGTTTGTCATTGTTTTATTGTTCTATGGTTCGCACTCCAGCTTTTGTTTACCTTTGGCCTGCAACGCAGAGCTCAACGCTCAGCCGCTCCTGCTCTGCCACACATCTGTTATCAGTGTTCGTATTTTCGGATACAGTACGGAATATGAGAGATAGAAGGATTTAATATCCTGATACAAGATTCGAATGATTTCAAAAGCAAAACCATTGCATTTAAGGTCTATGCCCATGTTATTAATGCCATCATCAGCACTAATATTGCTGTTATCATTATTATTATTATCATTAACATTATTATTATTATTATTATTATTATTATTATTATTATTATTATTATTATTACTATTATTATCATTATCATTATTATCATTATCATTATTATCATTATCATCATTATATGATTATCATTATTACTATTATCATGATTATCATTTCATCATTATCATTATTATTGCCATCGTTATCATTATCATAACTATCATTTTTATAATTATTGTTGTTATCATCATTATCATTATCGGTACTTTGTACTAGCATGGGAGATTCCAAGTCTCCCATATCAACTTGGTATATGTGAAGACTCAGAGAGTATCACTAATGAGACTCCAACATGGGAGGAACCACGACCCCGTCCTATCGACGGGGGAAACGTGGAAGCACAAAAACAATTCAACAGGACAGAAGCAGCACCCACGACTGGAATATAAAGTTCCAGGAATCACAAGGACTTTATAGAAAGTTGATTTTAAGGTTACTGATTGTCGTGGACATAGAGGATCCGATCAACACAAATGTGGAAAGACCTAGGCATCCCAAAGGAAAGTGAGAGGACAATGAACCGCCAATATACGAGGAGATCCTGCATCGGTCAACACCAGCATATTGAGCCTTAAAACCTGGCACAAAATATGGGATTTCTCCCCCAACGTAAAATTCTGGTGGTATCCTTTTTTTTTCAAGTAGACAAACTGATCTTTAGAGGCCAAATTCCTTTGTCTCCTCTGACTAGACTGACTCTCTATTGCCTTTGTGAGCAGTCAAGGCTATTAGGGATGCAGCATCTAACAGTTTGAAGCATCAACACACCACAAAAGAGAGCTTAGGCAAAGGCAGTGCTACGTCGAGAAAACGGGTCCCGAAATCAACTGAACGAAGACTGAATTCAAGTAATATTCAGTGGAAACAGGTACTGACGGAAGCAAACACTATTGGAAATCAACCCTTCTTGTTTGTCTTCGGTTTGTTTATCTGTAGGCATGAGGAAAGGCCTTTCATTCCCCAATTGATTAAACGGTTTCAAAGCTTCGCTGACGGACTAATTATGATCACAAGTCCATCAAAGGAATTTGTAAACAGGAGTTTAGAGTATGTTCCTTGTTTTGGTACCCCGTGTGGTGGCTGGCAGTGTTGCACGCTGGGATGTTTTCTGTCCTTAATTGTTTTCGGGGGTTTACCCTGAGTGTGGGTGGAGGGCACGTTAGCTGACCCTCTAACTTGTGGACAGAATGGAACACAGACTGACGGAACGCATAGGGATCAAAGAGACGGACAGTTAGTTAGATAGGTATAGATTGATAGATAGACAGAGAGAGCAGAGAGAGAGAGAGAGAGAGAGAGAGAGAGAGAGAGAGAGAGAGAGAGAGAGAGAGAGAGAGAGAGAGAGAGAGAGTAAGGCACTTGCGACGAAAGAACGCCTACTATGAGGTGATTTCTACACTGGCACCAAGCCAGCGAATCAGAGAGGCGGATTCCTTACGAAAACTTATAATGATCAGAGGCTGTGTGCGACGACCGTCATAAAGCTCAGCTGAGAAATTATTTCCTTTCTTTCTTTTTTCTTTTTTTCTTTCCTTCAGGGCCACGTTTTCCGATGACGCTTTGATGTCTTCATTGGTCTAATTGAGACGCTAATTGATTGGTTTTATTCAAGGAGGAGAGAAAAAGAAAAGAAGAAATCGCATCTTGCATCTGCAATCATCTCATTCTTTGACCTCCATCTTATTTCATCTCTACCTAAACTTGAAAAATCAAGATGAAGAAAATACTAGAGGAAGATTCTAAAGACAAATTCGGAAATGTTTATATATATATATATATATATATATATATATATATATATATATATATATATATATATATATATATATATATATATATATATATATATATATATATATATATATATATATATATATATATATATATATATATATATAAGATAAGACCTTTCTTTCAGATTTGTACTGACTTACCTTTGACCTTCCAGGTTAATTCCCTACGGCAATATACTTTCATTTTACATTATCTCATTACCTAGACCCACATACTCTCCATGTTACCGTTCCTTTTCTACAAAGTCTATAACCCTCCCATCGATCGCGATTGAATCCTCTGTCGCTGGCAATAGACTCTCCACTGGCTATTATGGATGAGGGGATTCTACTACTAGACAGGCATCCAACACTGTGACGGTAACTCCCTCTGAATCTAGATCCTACATAGATAAGTCAGGTGATCATGATCGCTCCTGAAATAACACTGTGAAGACGAAGGGCTATGATAAGACCAGGGAGGGAGGATAATGAAGGAAGGGTAGTTTATGATAATGTGTAGTTTCTCTCCATCTTGATAGGAGGGTGAGGATGTTATACTGTGTGTGTGTGTGTGTGTGTGTGTGTGTGTGTGTGTGTGTGTGTGTGTGTGTGTGTGTGTGTACCTACACGCCTGCAAGTGAACATATTCCCTAAGCTGTATATCATTTTCGATTATATCTTCAATCCAGTATATTCAGCTTTCAAAAACGCTGCTCTTTGCTTGAAGGCATCTGAGCTGTTTCTTTTTAGAGATTGGGGTCATAGGTTAAAGGTTAGGCTATCAATATGAATAAAGACCTTATAAATGTAATGACAGTTGAAGCTTCCAGTCATTTCCCCTTGCAAGGGGTGAGGGGTACGTATAATACCAGATGCGTTAATCTTGAATCTGTTATTGAGATATCCAAACTGTGGGGGACTAGACATCCAAGTGAGCCTTAAATCTGTAATGTCTGTCTCCCTCTGGCAATTCATTTCAATTTTCTCTCATCTTTTTTATTCGTCCATCACGTCTTTTGCACTTCCTCCTCATCTCCTCCCCTACTATCCTCGTCTGTTCTTGCTATATTCTACCCTCCTTCCGTTCCCTTTTCTCTCTCTCTCTACTTTATCTCCGCTTTTGAAACCTCCCTTCTCTTCTGTCTTCCGCTTGTTCCCTGCTATTCGTCCCTTTCTTTGTTCTCATCGCTCTCTACCTATTTACCTTGGCCCCCTCTTTCTTTTTCACTCTCTTCCTTCCTCCCCTCTTGCCCCTTCGTCTCCCTCTCTCCTTCCAGCACTTCCATTTCTTTCTGCCCACGCAAGCTCTCTCTCTCTCTCTCTCTCTCTCTCTCTCTCTCTCTCTCTCTCTCTCTCTCTCTCTCTCTCTCTCTCTCTCTCTCTCTCTCTCTCTCTCTCCCCTCGTTTTCTTCCCTGTCGTATCCACTCAGGCACTTTCTGTGGTCTTCTGGGAATATGCCACAACAGTGGAGCCTCGTAATGATTCCAACTGATGTCAACCTTTGGAGCGCTACGTTCAGGAGAGAGAGAGAGAGAGAGAGAGAGAGAGAGAGAGAGAGAGAGAGAGAGAGAGAGAGAGAGAGAGAGAGAGAGAGAGAGAGAGAGAGAGAGAGAGAGAGAGAGAGAGAGAGAGAGAGAGAGAGAGAGAGAGAGAGAGAGAGAGAGAGAGAGAGAGAGATCTGGTCTTCGGGGAGACGCAATCGTTCTCTGATGCTGGTCACGAAAATGCACCGTCGCTTCCTGAACCATTAGACGCTGGTAGTTTCCTACCACCACATCTGTAGACTCTGGCCCACCTGACCCCTCTTATATCACCACTTCTCTAACCCTTAGCCCACCTAACCCCTCTTATATCACCACTTCTCTAACCCCTAGCCCACCTAACCCCTCTTATATCACCACTTCTCTAACCCCTAGCCCACCTAACCCCTCTTATATCACCACTTCTCTAACCCCTAGCCCACCTAACCACTCTTATATCACCACTTCTCTAACCCCTAGCCCACCTAACCCCTCTTATATCACCACTTCTCTAACCCCTAGCCCACCTAACCCCTCTTATATCACCACTTCTCTAACCCCTAGCCCACCTAACCCCTCTTATATCACCACTTCTCTAACCCCTAGCCCACCTAACCCCTCTTATATCACCACTTCTCTAACCCCTAGCCCACCTAACCCCTCTTATATCACCACTTCTCTAACCCCTGGCCCACCTAACCCCTCTTACAAAACCACTTCTTTTAGCGTCTGTTTCGCCTGAAGCTTTCATTTCACCACCCCTGTAGTTACTGATTCACCCCAAGTGCTCTCCTGGACCAAGGTTTTATTCCACCACTGTTATAGCACCCGGGTCACCTGCACCTCTTCTGTCACCTCCTCTATAGTTCCTGGCTCTTCTGTCGCTCCTTTGTCACCACACTTATGACTTGCTGGTCACCTGAATCCCTTATTTCACCATTGCTTTAACCTCTGCTCCAACCTGAACCTCCAGTTTTCACCCCCCTCTATAACACCTGGGTCGTCTGAACCCTCCTTTTTCATCCCCTTTATGACTTCCCTCTGCCGGTCGTGGAGACAGAGACCAGCCGCTGGGATACTGGGGGAAAGAAAGGGGGATAAAAAAGGGTGAAAGAAAATATTAGAAGGGGTGGCGTTCGAGGTCGCGGAAGAGGTATCCAGAATATCCTCCACTCCAGGGAGGATGGCTTTGTTGTCTCTTTTCTTTTCATTATTCGTTGATCTTTTTTTTCCCCCTTTTTTTGTTTCAGCATCCGTTTTCTGACGTAAGAGAAAACGTAGATCGTGGTTGGTTCATTAATATGTGTGTATGTATATATATTGGTGTTTGCCTGCGATAGGGGTGAGGTTGCATGCCTAAATGTAATTACTTATCTGTACTTCATGAGGAGGGAGTTCTACACTCGTTGGGCCACCTCTCTCTCTCTCTCTCTCTCTCTCTCTCTCTCTCTCTCTCTCTCTCTCTCTCTCTCTCTCTCTCTCTCTCTCTCTCTCTCTCTCTCTCTCTCTCTCTCTCTCTCTCTCTCTCTCGTTTGTGTGTGTGTGTGTGTGTGTGTGTGTGTGCGTGTGTTTACCTATCATACGCGTAGGAAGTTCTGGACTCATGGGGTCCAATCTCTGAAACCTTCTCTGCCACCTTACATATTTCTAGATTTCAGTCTCGTGTTTAAATTCACAGTCTCCTAAGTTAATCCCAATCATCCGCTAAGATGATACTATACAAGTACGTCTCTCCTTCTTTTCTAACAAGTTCCATACTTAACTGCATGTTACGACCTCTGGTTGCTCAGTTATTGAATCTTTTGAAGTCCAACAAAGTCATCCAACTAGTTATTAAGAATTGTAAGGCAATCAGGTTACTTCTTACCCCATTTATTTTTTGCACTGTGGATAGATTCAAGCCTTTGAAGCATTTCCCTGTAACTCAGCTCTCTTAATTCATATGGCGTCTTCGTTGCGTTCAATTACGTTTCTGCCCTAGACAGGTTAAGTTCAGCAGGCTTTCCAGGTCTCTTTAAGGGTTCGAACCAAGGGAAACGAAAGGAGCGGATTACCTTTGTAAGACATCTTACGGCGACGGGGATAAGACAGGGCTTATAACCAGCTGAGTGCTATATCCTCTGGGAAGGAAGGTTATTGCCGGTGCCATAGGATATCTGATATTCTCAGAGTATCGTATGACGCTAACAATGATCATCGTACGCTTTAATCCTTCTCAGGTATCGTACGGGACCTGGGGTTATTATCATACACCAGAATTCTTCTCGGGGTATCGTATAACACAAGGTATGATAATCGTACACTTTTACCCTTCCATAGAGCCACAGATGCAGAGAACACATGTAAGGTTTTAAGTGATCTTCAACATGTAAAAGTGCTTGAAAATTTCCTATTGCGTGTAGTAACTTTACCTCAAAGGTCGTAAAGATCCTACCAATCAAAAGGCCTGAAGATCAAATAACCAACAAACTTCATCATGTCAGAGGTAATAATATTCATCTTGCATCATAATTCTTCTCACTGTTATCATACAACCCAAGCAATACGTAACGTACATTCGTATCATCGCTTCAGAGATGGACTCACGGGTGTACAAGCAAAGCTCTTTAAGGTTATTCTAAAAAGTAAAGAGGCCGTCAGTTACGAGCTGGTGAGTGGCTGGGCCGGTCACAGCATGTGGTACTCTGTCCCCAGACGAAGATGGTACCCATCGAAAGATAAGATCTTCCAACGAGTACTAAGATGTATCTACGGTAAGTGGAAAATCTTACCACTGTGGGATGTGCAGATGACATGGACGGCCCATAAGTATCTGTACTTATCGCAGAAATTTTCCGTAAGAAGCTATGGCCATTACGTGCACGTAAGACTTTATCAACTCGGGCAAAATACTCCTCATCGCCAGGTATAAAAGAGACATATGTATGGAACGAATTGATCAGACTGGTGATATCTGGCATCTCTCATGGACGTATTTCATCACTAGTTCGTGTGGGAAGATTACCAAGAGTTTACTGTCTGTGTTCTGCGTCGACAGATGCCAGAGGAGGGCCGTCTGTCTATGCCGCCGACGCTAAGGATGTGATGGAATTATATTCGCCATATATCAGTACGGTATATATCACCAGTACATTCCTTTGGTATTCGGATAAATATCTGTATATGAGAAGATTAAATCACTGTGAGAGGATTGCCTGAATCAGCTTCATTAAGGGCGATATCTGGTGCTCAGTAACTAACACTAATCCGTTCACAGAAGAGGAAGTGTATGGAATTAATGAATCCCACTGGGTGTGTGTGTCCGTAGCCCAGCCAACGTCCACTGACTCTGATATTTCGTGAGGGAAATTCCACTGTGACGAAAGAGAGCTTTATCAGTGGGGATCCTCGTGTTCCCCTACATATGAGGAATAATGTCCATCTTTACTATGGGACTTGGGAGATGTATGAAGTCTTTCGACCAGTGGAGAAAAGCAGTGATAGATAGAACAGATGGAGGGTGTCCGGCTTGCTTAGGGAATAACATCCTCTCAGAGTTTGAGAGGGAAAGATACACAGGAGAGTGTTGAGCCATCCCAGGCTGCACGTATACACACACACACACACACACACACACACACACACACACAGACATCACAGACACCTTGGTGAGGAGCTGCACAGACCCGCCCCGGCCAGGGAGAGGAGTGGGGCGCAGAGAACCAGGAGGCAGGGGATGGATGGATGAACGCACATACACGGAGGGGTGCAAGACTAGAAATACACACACACACACACACACACACACACACACACACACACACACACACACGCACGCACAAGCACACACACTCAGACAAGACATGCAGTTTTGCTGGTAATTCAAAGAATGTCTTTGGCTAGTACAGAGAACGTCTTCGACATGTACAGAGAACGTCTTTGGTGGGTACAGAGAACGTCTTTGGCTGGTAACCCATTCTTAAGATGATATTGCCTACCTAAAGACAATGCAGGTCCTGAAAAAGAAACGAACGCTTGTGAAAATTCATTAACAAATCATTCTTACCCAGGTCCCTGTGACTCTCATTTGTCTTTCTCTTCGTGATGATTAGTCTTTGACTCACACACAACTTAGATATCACCCTTAAGAACTTCTGACAGTACGTCCTGAATACGTTGCTCACCCAACTCGCACTCTTTGTTTTAGTGATCACATTTACGACGCTTAGACATAAGGTCAATTCTCCACAGTCTGCTATACATTCTGGATTATACGATAATAGTCCACATTTCTTCAATACACAAAGGATAGCACAGCGCTTTCTTTCAAGGTGCTCCACGTTTGAATCGCCCTTACATCCCTCGTATGGAGGATTCTTATTCCTTTATCATCATTTTCGCATCTGTGTCATATGATAATCACCTTCATGCCCTTGATCCACCTCTTGAGGCAGTGGTTGCCGGAGAATCACCAAGAATCTCTTCTTGATTCTTTGGTAAATGAATCTCATATTCTCCTCTCCTCTTGATCCTACTGTACATGATTCTCCTTCAGCTTATCCCACTCCCCTTGATCCTCTTGTGGTTGATACTAACTCAGCTGGATCCTCAGTATGTACGAAACAAACTCATGCCTGCCTGACTCGCCACCGTTTGCTACCCAGTGGCGTATGAGGCAACACCACAGAGAGAAAAGTCACTCCGGCGAGGCTGTATCAACGTACAGTCTCGTCAAAGAGCTTCTCGCATGAAAAGGAGTCCATCTTGTCCCTGCTACTGAGTGTAGCGTAAGATAGATATGTGGATAGAAATGTATCGCTTTATTGGATTTAGGCAGCTATTCAGCTGGAAATACACAGCTGAGGAATTACAGACATTACAAAACTGGAAGGTCATGATTGTTATCAGTTAATTAAACATACAAAAGATTGATATTAAGATGAGCTGGATATCTCCTTACTTTGAACACATATATGCAGGAGGAAAATTTAGATAGCAAGGGTGGCAGATATACAGGGAGGTTTATAAAGTAAATGGTATGGTCTATGTACTATAAACTTAACTGGATATCAAGTGATGAATAGTTACAGTAATACAGTTGTTGGCCAACTACATAGCGTATCGGAAAATGAGATGTTCACTCGTGTAGCTATGCACTCGCTCAGGTTATAAGACCAGGCAACGCTAGGTAGTGTAAAACTCTCTCTCTCTCTCTCTCTCTCTCTCTCTCTCTCTCTCTCTCTCTCTCTCTCTCTCTCTCTCTCTCTCTCTCTCATCACCAGGGTGGGGCCCAAGCAGCCGTGTACACTGATCGCTTGCTGCAAGAGACGACCTTACCCCGCCACCTCTAAGGAGCCAGACAGGAAGAAGAAGCAACATGCACTGACTCACTTGGCGTGTGTCTGCCCTTCAGCGTCGTCAGGTGAGAGCAAGGCCACGGGGTGTAATCACGTTAATTAGGACGGTGTTCACGGCACCTGATGATGCTGGACAAACAAGACAGACGAACAACTTTCCTAACAAGCTGGCTGACGTAGCCACGTGCCAGAGATAAACAACTTTGACTAGTTGGGAACTTGGGATGTTGAGGAAGGTTTGTATGTATGTACGTATGTACATCCACTGACGGCTTTGAGCTGCCGTAGACCAGGAAGGCAGCAGCCTTCGGAACATGAGAGGCATTTCAAGCGACTAACTGATTACGTGTTGAGGGAAGTTCTATTGGTTAGTTTCAGGTGAGCTTCGATTAAATGTGATTAATCGTCCGTTTTTGGATTATTTGATTAACAGTTGTGCAGTTCATCTACACTCGCCTGGTGGCGTGTGTGTGTGTATGTGTGTGTGTGTGTGTGTGTGTGTGTGTGTGTGTGTGTGTGTGTGTTTGTGTGTGTGTGAATGCGTGTGCATGTGTCAATGCTGTTTGTGATTATGTGTGTAACGGGAGAGAGAGAGAGAGAGAGAGAGAGAGAGAGAGAGAGAGAGAGAGAGAGAGAGAGAGAGAGAGAGAGAGAGAGAGAGAGAGAGAGAGAGAGAGAGAGAGAGAGAGAGAGAGAGAGAGAGAGAGAGAGAGAGAGAGAGGGTGGTATCAACATCTCCACGTAACTTTAACGCGGGGTTGTACAAGACATCGCCTGAACACCTTCGTTCGTAGATGGAAGATGGGAATGAGAACGAAATGGCTCGAACATAAGTAGCAATAAGTCTGAAGTGCTGACACTATCTCGAGATGAGAGAGAGAGAGTGTGTGCAATATCTGGCTGGGGAAGCACCATCTAAAACAGGTTTCTGACTTGCAACATTTCGCCGTGAATATAAAACGAAGATTAAACAGCGCAGTGAAA
This sequence comes from Panulirus ornatus, assembly GCF_036320965.1. Lineage (NCBI taxonomy): Eukaryota > Metazoa > Arthropoda > Malacostraca > Decapoda > Palinuridae > Panulirus > Panulirus ornatus. The sequence continues at coordinate 64,893,757 of NC_092235.1, forward strand.
ACCTCACCATCATTCTCCTTCTTATGAGAAATCCAAAATATTTCCTAAATATCGTAAAGGAATGACATGGGCCAATGACAGTGGATTGGTCCTCGAACGTGGGTGTTAACGCCCACAACCCAAACCCGGAGTGTAAGCTGGGGGTAATGTAAGTTCCAGGACAGATGAATAACTCTGCCGAAGCGCATGAGAAATGTGGACATGCAAAGTGGGGGCACATGTGCACTCCGTAATGGACTTTGCAGAGGAGGTTGTCAAACGCGTGGACACTGGCTTAGAGGATGAGGATCTAGAATCAAGCGGGTGGGGTACACTGGAGAGAGAGAGAGAGAGAGAGAGAGAGAGAGAGAGAGAGAGAGAGAGAGAGAGAGAGAGAGAGAGAGAGAGAGAGAGAGAGAGAGAGAGAGAGACAGACAGTGAGAGACAGACAGACAGACAATCCATATGTCATGAAGAAGAAGATGAACGGATTTCGAGACATGTGGATTATGGACTGAGGTAGGAAAGAAAAATAACTAGGCCCACACAAACATACGTGGAGAAGCTTCGCCCTCTGGGTCCACCAAGATACTGGTGTAAAACAGTATGGTTGTAGCTTTATCAGATAAATGATAGAATAGTAATTTTTTTAAAGTATATTCTCTTTTAAGACTAACTTTTGTGTCATGTGCTTTGACAAAGATACTATTTATAAACTCCAAGAGAATCACAGATACATTCCCAAAGTTTCTAAAACATACCTTCATGAATTACATATATATATATATATATATATATATATATATATATATATATATATATATATATATATATATATATATATATATATATATATATATATATATAATGAAGATGTCGTTTCATTAACTCAATTAAACAGGAAACATACCATCAACAAGTAAGAGAACTAATTTGAATTGTTCTTAATCACCGTGTATAATTCCATTCCCAGCACCGTGCACAAGCACCGAAGGAGCAGTTAATGTTCCTGAGTGAGAATTAGTGGTTCGAAGTGAGAGGAGGGAGAGGATTAGCGGCGGGTGTGAGAGTGAAGATGACACGAAATAGCGACTGATTCAGGAAATGTAGCGTCTCTGTTACTGGCCCCATTAAATATCTTTATTAGTGGGTCTAGAAGTTAGATGCTCGTATTTCACACCTCAGTTTATGGAGACATTGGCCGCTGAGGAAAGGGGGCTGGGGAGAGTGGAAGAGGAGGGAAGGGGAAGAGAGACTGAGAATGGAAGGCAGGGAAAGGCTTAGGAGAAGAGGAAGTGTGTCGGAGGGGCGAAGGCAAGGAGAAGCTGAAGGACACACAGCATAGCAGACTGTGGCAATGCAGCTAAGGCGCAGTTGGCCTCCTTCTGTCCTATGGCACTCCTTAACCTGTATAGAGACGTATGGGTCACCTGTAGACATACAGTGAGTATAAAGGGAAGTATTTTGGTCACCTGTATAACATTAGTATGACACCATACCTTCCTTACTCCTTATATGTCTCTTTACACACTTTAGCGATCAATTTACACACCATCGCATGTATATCAGTGACATCTAGGGGTGTGTCTTGGCGTTGAGTGTAATGTTAACGTCAGACATCGAGTCATCCAGTCATTCTGTCGAAATGCTGACGTAAGACTTGGCTTCATTGGCCACGGGATGAATGTCATTCACATCGAGTGGCCGCAAATGAAGAGATAGCTGTAGAATGAATGCATGAAAACATCTCCCGTTGTATAAACGCTGCTAGCCTTTCATTTACAGTCCACTTAATTCTCTTTATATTCAGGGATGGTATGCAAATAGTATCTATTTATATACCCCCATCAATTCCCTCACTTTCAGACCCCCCCTGTGATATCACTTTTGAAAACCACTAATTCTCTCTATTTCAGACCCTAACAGTCTTGTAAATTTTACATCAATCGGTTTTCTTGTTTTCATAACCCAGCGACTCCCTCACGATCAACCACACCTATCTATCTATCTATCTATCTATACATATATATATATATATATATATATATATATATATATATATATATATATATATATATATATATATATATATATATATATATATATATATATATATATATATATATATATGTATATATATATATATATATATATATATATATATATATATATATATATATATATATATATATATATATATATATATATATATATATTTTTTTTTTTTTTTTTTTTTTTTTTATACTTTGTCGCTGTCTCCCGCGTTTGCGAGGTAGCGCAAGGAAACAGACGAAAGAAATGGCCCCACCCCCCCCCCATACACATGTACATACACACGTCCACACACGCAAATATACCTACCTACACAGCTTTCCATGGTTTACCCCAGACGCTTCACATGCCTTGATTCAATCCACTGACAGCACGTCAACCCCTGTATACCACATCGCTCCAATTCACTCTATTCCTTGCCCTCCTTTCACCCTCCTGCATGTTCAGGCCCCGATCACACAAAATCTTTTTCACTCCATCTTTCCACCTCCAATTTGGTCTCCCTCTTCTCCTCGTTCCCTCCACCTCCGACACATATATCCTCTTGGTCAATCTTTCCTCACTCATTCTCTCCATGTGCCCAAACCATTTCAAAACACCCTCTTCTGCTCTCTCAACCACGCTCTTTTTATTTCCACACATCTCTCTTACCCTTACGTTACTTATTCGATCAAACCACCTCACACCACACATTGTCCTCAAACATCTCATTTCCAGCACATCCATCCTCCTGCGCACATCTCTATCCATAGCCCACGCCTCGCAACCATACAACATTGTTGGTACCACTATTCCTTCAAACATACCCATTTTTGCTTTCCGAGATAATGTTCTCGACTTCCACACATTTTTCAAGGCTCCCAAAATTTTCGCCCCCTCCCCCACCCTATGATCCACTTCCGCTTCCATGGTTCCATCCGCTGACAGATCCACTCCCAGATATCTAAAACACTTCACTTCCTCCAGTTTTTCTCCATTCAAACTCACCTCCCAATTGACTTGACCCTCACCCCTACTGTACCTAATAACCTTGCTCTTATTCACATTTACTCTTAACTTTCTTCTTCCACACACTTTACCAAACTCAGTCACCAGCTTCTGCAGTTTCTCACATGAATCAGCCACCAGCGCTGTATCATCAGCGAACAACAACTGACTCACTTCCCAAGCTCTCTCATCCCCAACAGACTTCATACTTGCCCCTCTTTCCAGGACTCTTGCATTTACCTCCCTAACAACCCCATCCATAAACAAATTAAACAACCATGGAGACATCACACACCCCTGCCGCAAACCTACATTCACTGAGAACCAATCACTTTCCTCTCTTCCTACACGTACACATGCCTTACATCCTCGATAAAAACTTTTCACTGCTTCTAACAACTTGCCTCCCACACCATATATTCTTAATACCTTCCACAGAGCATCTCTATCAACTCTATCATATGCCTTCTCCAGATCCATAAATGCTACATACAAATCCATTTGCTTTTCTAAGTATTTCTCACATACATTCTTCAAAGCAAACACCTGATCCACACATCCTCTACCACTTCTGAAACCGCACTGCTCTTCCCCAATCTGATGCTCTGTACATGCCTTCACCCTCTCAATTAATACCCTCCCATATAATTTACCAGGAATATATATATATATATATATATATATATATATATATATATATATATATATATATGTGTGTGTGTGTGTGTGTGTGTGTATGTGTGTATGTGTACTACACAGTGTTATCACCAGTTGACATTTGCATTTATGATATGTCTGAGACGTCACCTAAGCTGGTCATGGAAATAACAACTTTTTCTCGGAAGTAATTCACTTTCTCTTGAAAACAACTCACTTTCTTATGGAGATAATTCACTCTTCCTCAGAAATGATTCACTCATTCATGAATATAATCCCATTTCTCTCAAGTATTCATTATATCTTTAACTTTCGCTTCAGTTTATCAGTTTAGTAAATGATCCGAACAACGTCTCTAGACTTTGATGTGTTTCCATTGATGATTAGCAAGGCTGAATTTCAGAATGTTTGGGGTAAGTTTGTGTTGCATGAAGTTGTAGTTCTGACGTTCAAGTTCCCTCCAAAGCCATATCACTGGTCGGTCCTGATGATCCATCTCATATTATGTGGCAGCAGAATCCCTCCTTGTAGGGCGCTGTTTGATAAGCAGTAACACCAGTAGTGCTTGTACGAACAGACCTAACGCGTTAAGTGAAAGGCTTGAAATTTCTACATCCACCACTAGAGGACTCCCCAAATCAATTCATGGTAATGATTTGCAAAGTGAAACTATAAAGGTAATGAATGAAACAGTAAGATAATATGAGTTGAATAAATAAGGTTCAGTTCTTAGTGTATGAAAAAAAATATGAAATAAAAATTAAGATCAGCTACGATTTTTTTTTTTTAGGAATTTTTTTATACTTACAAAAAAAATGGGTTAATGACTGTCCAGGAAAAATTAGACGGTTGTTTGGTTGTGATGGGTAATAACACGGAAATAAGATTCATATTTCCGAATGCTTATGAAAGAAGGCCTTCTAACATTTTGGCATTTCTGAATTCAAAGAACTTCGATACCAATGAAGGAAGTCTTCAACACCTTTTCATTTATCGATTCTCAGTGTCATTGGTAAAAGGCCAGTGTATAGTGACACCCTTTCATATCGCGACATAGGAGAATTAAAGCCAAAAGAATGACTCATTTACACTGACGCGAAAGAGAAATCTCACATTTACTATCCTCCTTAGATGAATAGTTCACTTCAGCTTTTCCCAATCACTATCAGTCGTTAACCTATCAGACTCAATCCCTTTCATGTTACTTCAGATCATCTCGAATTGTTTCAGAAGGCAAAACGAAGGAAGACTATCGCACATTAAATGGATTCTCTGAAGTTTTAATTGATAACCTCAAACTAAACTTTTGGATCCACATACACCCATAAAAGCTTCAGTTCCAAACAAACTTCTGTATATCTCTTCAGCATACTAATTGGGTTTCTCGAGCTTTTGAATGACAAAGAAAAAAATTATCAGGCTTTCCAAGGATATGTATTGACAAAAGCATTATACATATATATATATATATATATATATATATATATATATATATATATATATATATATATATATATATATATATATATATATATATATATATGAATTAATTTGCCTTCGAATAGAATAGGTTCCTTGTAAGCTATGACAATTGAATTACCCTCATGTTGACGTATAGATAAAAAAAATGAACAATAAAGTCAATATTTTTTCTTGCTTAAAAGAAATTCTAAGATGATATTACCTAAAGAGGATTGCTGTGAACCTCTTCACCTCCGTCATGGTTTCTTGGGACGTCGGATTGTGATAATAGAAACGACATACTCGATAGAAGCAGCTCGTAACCATATACTGAAAGAAAGACAGTAGAATGAATCATAGAATATGAGAGAGAGAGAGAGAGAGAGAGAGAGAGAGAGAGAGAGAGAGAGAGAGAGAGAGAGAGAGAGAGAGAGAGAGAGAGAGAGAGAGAGAGAGAGAGAGAGAGAGAGAGAGAGAGAGAGAGAGAGAGAGAGAGAGAGAGAGAGAGAGAGAGAGAGAGAGAGAGAGAGAGAGAGAGAGAGAGAGAGATTCAGTGCACCACAGTATGATATTAGGAAGAACCCTTTTAAGCTCCAGTAGACACACACACACACACACACACACACACAAACGAATCAGCGAACCGCTGCACCACCCATAAACCATAGTCTTAAAGGAGTAAAAAAAAAGAGAAGGCTGATCGTAGCGCACAAGAACCACCCATGAGCTTCGCCGCTGGATATGAACATGAGAATACAAAATAATTAAAAGGAACGGCCATGAACCACAATATCAAAGGAAACCCTTTGATCACACCATAAAGAAATAGAGGCAAAAGAGAATATGAGAAAGAAAAAAAAAAGGGGGGGGGGGCAGAAACATAGAAGCACAATGTCAAAGGACTACGCATGACCACACTATCAAAGGAAGGCCAGAGAACTGGCCAGTGAACCGCAGCAACATCATAGAACCGTGAACGGGTTTGAACGCCATAATCCCCCTGTCAAAACAGACACAAAGACTCCCCACAACAGCGCACGGACAGGGGTAGGAAGGGATGGGCTTCATAACAATAAGCTTCTTACGGGAGAAATGCCATTTATGAGGGACGTGATATACAGGTTGGGTTTTCCAAGCGGGGCTTCGGAGAGGGGGTTTCGAAGTGTCGTCCAGTAGCACGCCTGATTCAGT
>NC_092235.1:64905083-64922583 GCF_036320965.1 Panulirus ornatus
AGAGACGAAGGTGCGGTGGTCAGAGAGGAGAGAGCCAAAGGTAAAGTAAGAGAAGACAACGGAGAGGAGGCCAAAAGGGATGGATAGAGGTAGTCACAGAAAAGAAAGAGTTGGAGATGTAACAAGGAAAGAATGGGGAACCGGGATTATGAATAGGTAAATATAGCGCAGGGGAGAGGATCTCACGGAGGAAGATAGGGAGAGAGAGGCACAGTAAGTGAGGAGTAAGGGAGCCGAGGTGGGTGAAGTAACGGGAGTTGAAGACGTAAACCTGAAAATCCATATAGGTCCTACTGAGGCTTAACCCGGACGCAGGCCTCGCCTGGGAATGAACCCCTCATCTTTTTTGTAACCGAATCTGAGGACCAGAAGGTCATAGGTTCTATTCTCTAGCCCGCCTCCCTCCCCTCCTACGTTACTCGAGTGGAGTGGACGACTGAGTCACTCTACCGAAGGAGACGGGAGAGTGGGACAGAGTGGGATCCTCGAGGTTTCTACGGTGGAAATTGAGCTTGAGGTGAACCGTGGGTTCTCAAGAATGACTGTGGCTGCTTTCACAGTGCGTTTGAAGTCGAGCACCACAAGCAGGTTGGCTTTGATGTAACAGACAATCTATATTCTCTCCTCTATCACTAATTGCCTTATGTCACAAAGAAACTAACTATATAGAAGTTATACAGAACGAATTATTGGTAAATATTGTTTTCCCTCTGTTGTGTTTCGACCTAGGATGTATTAATTAATTTAGTTAGTCAAGCGTAAATTTATTGTTCTGTTCCACACATAAGTGTATATATATACTTATGTTCAGAAAATGTAAAATCGCACTGGTTATACTCGAGAATACAAGTTTTATAACAGGGAGGAAAAGACACAGACGTGATCCGGATTGAGATGAAAAAAAAAAGAAGAACTAGAATGAAGAGAGAAAGATATGAATAACAGGAAGGAGACGGGAAGAAACCTAACCCCAAGTGAGATAGAACAATTACAGCGTTGCCGTTCTGAGGAGAAACATTTATGTAGGCGAGAGAGAGTTCATAATTCGCTTCCCTGAAGCAAACAGAATGCCAAGGGAGTAAGGGAGGGAGGGAGGGAGGGAAAGGTCAGAGAGGGAGTAGAGTACTCAAGACCCGACCGAGAATACTCGCCCTTCTCACGCCTTCCACTCATAAAGAAGTTTAAATCACTAAACTCCTTATATGCCTCACTCCCTGAGCTTCTAAAAGCTGAGAAGTCATGCGCTATTACCAGCGCCTCGCGAGCCGACTTTCTATCAAGTCATGACCCCGCAGCGCTGAGTTCCCCTGTGTTTAAACTAACTACAAATAATACTGTTATCAGTGTATGTATTTGCTAAAGAAATGAGGGAGAAAATTACGACGCTAAACGTTGTGTCTTGTGTTCATATGGCACTTAGAATGTTCTGTGTTGCTGAGCATGTAGTCTGTTGTTAAAGAATCGTGTGTGGTGTTGAGACGACCGAGAGTGTTGTGTGGTGTTATGGGCTTTTGTGTGTTTTTGAGAGTGTTCTGTGGTACTGCCACTGTTGTGTGGTACTGAGAGTGGTGTGTGAGGCAGGAACTGTTGTGTGGCGCTGACAGTGTTGTGTGAGGCTGTGCGTGTTGTGTGGTGCTGGAAGTATTGTGTGGTGCTGAGAGTGTTGTGTGGTGCTGGAAGTACTGTGTGGTGCTGAGAGTGTTGCGTGGTAATGAGAGTATTGTCTGTAGTTGAGAATACACTGTGGCGTGGTATCTTGACTGCTTATTATCTCTTCTTACTTCCTAATGCCATCCTACCCCACGGCATGAGCTCCCAACAGCACCTTTGTCTCACTCATATTTCTCAACGTTATCTTCCTCTCCGCTTCAGAACGAGGACCAGGTCCTTCACTTGTACCTGTTTCTCGCAAGGCCAGCAAAACACACACCATTTAAACAGCTTTTCCCAAAGACTTTGAGGAGTTTTCCATTCATGTGATATTTACTCGGGCGCCACATCAAAGCTCAGTGGTCGAGGCGAGGAGAAAGAAGGCCAGAAATATTACCTTGGAGACGAAAGATGTGGAGGCCTTCACTGCCCCAAGATGAAAAGTGAGGTGGATTATGCAAACACCTCGTCTTCTGTGGTCTACCTCTTGTTTACTTTCCATGGGGTCACTGTTTACCCTGGAGGGAATTAGATATTCAATCTTATCTCATGTTTACCTTCTATGGGGCTACTGCTCACTGTGGAGGAAATGGATTGAATGATGCATGAGCCTGCTTCTTTGTGGTCAGTTACCAGGCGATGTCCACGAAAAAGATATGGAATACAATGCAGAACAGATGCCAGGCGGGTGTTCGCTAGCGATGGCAGAGGCCAACCAGGTGTTGGCTGGGTAGTGCAGACGATGATATAGCCTTGCTGATGGTGATTTTTCCCTCAGAGAGTAACCAGGTGTAGGTGGAGTTCGGTAACGCAAATCATTCCATAAATTCAACAATAGAAAAACTAATTGTTCGTGGGGAGAAGTTCAGATAGTGGCGTCCAAAGTGGAGAAAGGGGCTTAGAAATGGAGAAAGAGGCTTGGAAACCATAAAAGAACCTTGAGAGAAATGAGCATTCAGGCTGTAGTTAAAACTAATTTGAATACATTTACGTTACTTATATCAACAGGTGTTCAGAAGGCCAAGAATTATTCGTCTGCTGAGCATAGTCGTAAGAATTTTGCATTCTTAGGACGCCTGTAGGCTTACGTCAATTAACAACGAGGCTATCATGTTGTTTGCAATTTGTGACGACTTATCGCAATAAGGCGTTAATTGTAAGTTGATAACGAATATTTGATACTTAAAAAGATAAAGGAGTTATGAAAGAAAGAGGCTCAAGATTTTCCAACTGTTATATCTAATTAGCAGTGAGCCTCTCTTTTTACTAATTACCTCATTAACACTTTCTTCTAATTATCTTATTATCATTTGTCCATCCATATCGTGCACTGCAGACGTAAACACACTCGTTAGTTAAATGAATACGGGAGGGAAAAGAGTTTTTGAAAATAGTATTATATGAACATCGTCAGTTGGGAGTAAGACAAACGAGAGAAGAAGAGAGAAATAATGTGGCAGAGATCGAGGTGACGAAGTGAGAATAGCAACGAAGGATGACAAATGAATATGAAAAGTGCATATTTATGAAGAGAGAGAGAGAGAGAGAGAGAGAGAGAGAGAGAGAGAGAGAGAGAGAGAGAGAGAGAGAGAGAGAGAGAGAGAGAGAGAGAGAGAGAGAGAGAGAGAGAGAGATACATACATACATACGTACATAAATAGATAGATAGATCGATAGATAGATAGATAGATAGATAGATAGATAGATAGATAGATAGATAGATAGATAGATGGAGAGAGAGAGAGAGAGAGAGAGAGAGAGAGAGAGAGAGAGAGAGAGAGAGAGAGAGAGAGAGAGAGAGAGAGAGAGAGAGAGAGAGAGAGAGTATATCTATCATCCTTTCCGGAGATTTGCTCTTATCAGGACGTGATGGCGGCAAAAGACGAAGACACAGCCCCCATTTCCTGTGACTGCTCTACTAGATTCAGTGTGAGCTGATAGACGACAGGAGATTGCAGTAAGCCGAGGAGGTTCTTTTTTGGGGGGGAGAGCAGAGACACGTAGCTTTTGCTCTATGCCAGGTATCATATGAGATCATGGAGGGCCCCATACACTTGACAGACACTCACAATACCATTACTTGATGAAGACTTGTCTTTTTCGCAACGACGGCAAAACATTCAGAATAAGTTCGTCGTACGAGATGCCATGGTATTCTCTCTCTCTCTCTCTCTCTCTCTCTCTCTCTCTCTCTCTCTCTCTCTCTCTCTCTCTCTCTCTCTCTCTCTCTCTCTCTCTCTCTCTCTCTCTCTCACTCTCTCTCTCTCTCTCTATCTATCTATCTATCTATCTATGTGCGCATGTATCTATCTATTTCTATGTGCGCATGTATGTCTGTCTCTCTCTCTCTCTCTCTCTCTCTCTCTCTCTCTCTCTCTCTCTCTCTCTCTCTCTCTCTCTCTCTCTCTCTCTCTCTGTATCGCTGTTTACCTGTCTATCTCTCTCTTTCATTCTCTCTTTCTCAGTAATCACCCGTCTGTACAGACCAGGGAACGAGTGGTACTCCATCTCTTGATCTTTCTCTACTGTCAGACAGTTATGCGTTCATTGTACCTTAGCTCACTTATTTCTGTCAGCGTCTTCGTTGACCTCTTCTGGACGTGCTCTATTAGCTAATTGTGCTTCATTATAAGTGGGGAGACCGAACTGTTGAACTTTTAGAGAAGTTTCCAGTTGTCTTCTGCCTTGTCCACAATGTATCTCCTTCAGTCTCTTTGTTTCTCTGAGTATATTGCGTAAACTTTTGTTGGTGAACGCAGTAACTTGCTGGTACAAGAAATAACCTTTCAATTTTTTTTTTTTTAGGATATTGTGTCTCAATGAGACTGTATCTCCACGAGATTCTAAGTTCTCTCACTTTGTCTCTATGTAATGGAAATTGACGCTAACATGTATGAGGATTACGTGTTTGGTTCTTGTGCCACTGTGATCATTTCTTTTTATTTCTTGTCGTTATATTTGACCCGGGTCGTTGAGATTCGTCGGCTAATTATAACGTTATCAGAGCCATTATACCAGTCTCTCCTACGTTCACCCCTTCCCATTATGTATGGTTTGGGTGGATGGTTCATCAATCGGGAGTTCCTGAAGTTTAATATTCTCGCTTATTAAGAGGGCCAATACTCATCTCTCCCTGGTCATCTCGCTCCCCTCTTGTTACAGTAATCCTCACTGGACAGAGTGGGTCAGGTATATTATCTTTAGCAAACTCTGTCTCCTCTGTTCCAATACTATCAGGTTCATTTTCCCCAAATTTGTGACTTGAAATCTAGCTCTTTGTAATCTATTACGAGTTGATCCAAATTCATAGACATTTTCAATATGATATTCTCATCTATTGACCTCCTTGACGTATCTGAAGTAATAGCAGGGTTGTTACACTCTTTAGTCTCGTGTGATGTCTTCCGAGTTTTGCTTCCAGAATAATTTCTTATCTTGTTTTCTCGTTCTTCCTTCGTTGTGTCACCTCTCGTGAGTGCCCACCAGAAAGCCTCTCTGGTCACAGGTTTCCTATATCCTGCTTAGGTGTCTCCTGATTACGAAGCTCCACACTGAAGGCAATCGTTGCTGGTCGCCTCCTCCTGTCTTATATCTCCCAGTTCACTTTGCTTCTCTTACCTCGGAAATTGCACCTGGCATTTGTGCAATGCATGTGTGTGTGTGTGTGTGTGTGTGTGTGTGTGTGTATAATCACATAAGAACATTTGCTCGCGAGTACTTGTGATTTCTATATATGAAAAAGAAATATTCGTACCCTCGACATTCATACCCTGAACAGCCGAGCAGATATCAACCCAGTTCCTGTAGTCACAGCAGGACAGGAGCAGCTGTGTGAGCCTTCTGGTGTGTGGGAGCAACAACCTACACAGCCAGGGAGATCCGTGTACCATCCGCTCGACCAGGACAAACTGGAAAGTGTTAGATTAAAGATATCTTTTCTGTATTTCCCCTCTCGCTGTGACGTACCTTTGTACACCTCAGACCCATCGGTCTGTTCCGCTGTACAGGTATGTGAGGAGGTTATGAGGCCAATGCATGTGAATTGATCGATTGTTTGTGGTAGACTGGCAACCAGAAGCGTTGGTGGTCATAACCCATGGGATGGGGGGTCAAAAGTAGGTGACGGAGGAGAGAGAGAGAGAGAGAGAGAGAGAGAGAGAGAGAGAGAGAGAGAGAGAGAGAGAGAGAGAGAGAGAGAGAGAGAGAGAGAGAGAGAGAGAGAGAGAGAGAGAGAGAAAAGAGCCAGAGGGTTCTCAAGCCGTGGAGTCCATCATGGGCGAAAGAGATTTGGTAGAAAGACACTGGGAGTACGTCCGCGTCAGCGATGTGCACCAGTCAAAGTCAAGAGTTCAGCCTGCGAGCAATGATTGTTATCATCCTTTCGTGCATCTGCTTCAACATACATTTCCTGGATTTTGAGTTGAAGGTGAATGCCAGACGCTCCGAAAGTTATTCGCTGGAAGGATCGACGGCCTGGGTAATGTCAGCGTTTTCAGGCCTTTGTGAGTATTGCCTCTTCTTGAATCGTGTGTACGTTAAAGAGCCAAGTCTAGAAACATATGCGGTGTCTTGATTAATTTCTACATTGTACTTCATTTGTTCATTTTTCGAGGACGAGGAAGCAGTCATGAACAGTGCGTCCAAATGCAGTCTCAGAGCAACAATTTATATATATACATATATAAACTTGAGGAAGCTGTGACGTCAGAGAGTCATTACCACACCATCCTCCTGCCTGTAGGTGGAACAGAGGGTGTTGTGGGGATGGTGGCTGCTGCACCTGGCTGGTGTAAGAGGATTGGCTACACACCGTTAGAAACCATCTGCAACTCTGCGCCTCGTTCAACCTCGAGGGAAAATGGCACCTGTGAATTCGGATCTTAATAGCTCGTGAGACCTGGGAATAGAAAGCGATTCTCTGTTGTTTGTGTATGATCTTTTTTAGATTCTAAGTATCTGTTTCTGTAATTTGTTCTTGTATGTGGTTGGTATTTTTTTGGGGTGAGTATCACCCTCTGGTTAGAACAAGAAATATAGACAGTGGTTGGTATTATCTTTTGGGGTGAGTATCCACCCTCTGGTTAGAACAAGAAATATAGACATTTCAATCTGCTGTTCGATACTGCTTTGTAACAGTTCCCAGCGTCAATGTAATTAGCAGTGAAGCACTGCAATAAACGTTAAAAAGAATTGGATATCATACTCTTGTCAGTAAGAGAATTTTACATCCTCCCCGAGCATTTGATCTACAAATTCCACATTATGAATTAGACTTCAATGCTCGTTTCTGTCCTTTGATAGGTATTTACAGCAGTCACAGGAAAAAATATAATCCCTAGATATTTCATGGAATATGTGAGGAGCGAAGAAGGAAAGCGGGGGAAAAAATACGTCCATCACACACCAAAGATCAGAAATAATCTCCATTTTCTGATCGTAAGAAAAGAACCAAAAAAAGCTCAGTTAATTAATTCGTAAGTACCATGCATCAAAGGTGTGTTTTATGCAAATGATGCAGAGTTACTCAGTCCTGAATGGGATAAAAAAAAAGACATTGTCGGATCTCTTACTTTGCAGTACACTGGGAGGTTAGTAATTACAAATCATTTCTTTCCCTCACTACTCATGTGTGAGCTTTCCTTACCCTACGTACCACCAACTCCTGTAAGATTAATGTACACTATACTGAATTAGAGAGAGATAACCTAAAATGATTTCAGTGACAGGATGAAAAACTGGATCACACATGTGCATGGACCTCAGCGACCTCAGCTATAAGGAGAGGGATAACGTTGTATGAAAAAGCAAGAGCAAAGGAAAGTATAAGCCATGAGCGTCAATAGCATTTCCCTGTGCTTTTTGTAGACTCCAATCATATCGAATCGACTTTTATACCCAAGACTTGCATCTGAAGCTCTCAGTGGTTGAGGTGCATCAGCTGGAAGAGGAGATATGGTTTTTTGGCAACGAATCGTATATATATATGTATATATATATATATATATATATATATATATATATATATTATATATATATATATATATATATATATATATATATATATATATATATATATATATATATATCTATATCTATATATATATATATATATATATATATATATATATATATATATAAATATATATATATATATATATATATATATATATATATATATATATATATATAATATATATATATATATATATATATATATATATATATACATATATGAGGCAGGACTTTCATTAGCAAGTATATGCAATAACCTAAAGACCGTAGTTTATTCGTTTTCAAGATACATTAAAACTGCTAGAATAATGAAACAATAAAGCACTGAAAACACAAATCCCGATGGTCAGAGAGGATTTATTTCACAGGAAAAAATAGTAGGTTATTCCGACAGCTGCAGCACATTAGTGAGTTTGGAATGCCATGAGGAGACGAGAGAGAGAGAGAGAGAGAGTGGGGGAGGAGGGTGTTGCAGAACTGAGGAGGGAGTGAGGATACTCCCTGAGTGAAGATGAGGAGAGAGGAAACGCCACCAATTCAGTGAAGCTGAGGACAGAGTGAGGATATTCCTCGACCGAAGCTGAGGATAGAGTGAGGATATTCCTTGCGTGAATCTGAGGACTGTGTGAGGATTTCCCTCAGCTCAACTTGCGGAAAGAGTAATGATACTGCAGAGCTGAGGACAGACTGAGGGTACTGGAGAGGTAGGTGCAGGACGAGGGTAAGCCACCACGAGTGAGGCTTGACGCCAGGCTGTGGACTTATCTTTAAGGAAAGATTTAGTAGAGCCTCTTGCCTCAGCTGGTCTCCAATCACCTCAGCTGCTTGATGGTCTATGATTCACTTCTTTTCTTTATTCTTTTTTTGTGAACCAGAAAATATAGGATTCAGACACACGCACACACACGCATCACGCATGTGTACTTACACGCACGCACAAGAAACAGACATTACGAATGGACACAAAAGTCCCGTCTGCACTCTCTCTCTCTCTCTCTCTCTCTCTCTCTCTCTCTCTCTCTCTCTCTCTCTCTCTCTCTCTCTCTCTCTCTCTCTCTCTCTCTCTCTCTCTCTCTCTCTCTCTCTCCCTTTCCACACACTGAAATGCCACATGAAATGACGCAGCACTAGAGGCATGGACTGAACATGAGTGGCATTCTGTTACAGAGACAAGAGGAGTTCCACACACTCCCAAATGTCCATCAGGGAACTGCCATCAATATGGCTATAGTACTGAAGCCACTTTACCCTCCATTCATAATACAAATGTCGTAGTGACGACAACTCTGATACGCGATAATGGACATGGAGCGGAGATTTGTCAGGACGCTGACACGATTGCTGATACAAGCATTTCGATATTGGCAATAAAACCTGACGTCAACCTTTGGTGTTCGTGTGAACTGCGTGAGATGTATTGCCTTACCTCTTCAGTGGTAGACTATAGCCCAGAGTCGATGACATGCGCACTGGCTATGTCGTGATGATTCAACGTCCGAATGTATAAAAGATCCCATGTGTGGGAGAGAGGAAGAGTCGTGGAATGCCTCGCCTATGTCAATTTAAAGGTGATATTGTTAACATGTTTATCACACACTTGAGAAACAGTTCCCCTTAACCAAGGTGTGAGTGTCTCTGGTGTTCCAGCAACACAGTTGTGATTATGAGGCGTCTCATCCGTCCGTAAAGATCCCGTCTGTAAGAATATGAGGCATTGTGAAGCAGAGGGAAGGGGAGGTTAAGACCATCCAATTGAGGATCTTGAGCTCTTGGAATGATCAAAGCTTGATCCGATTGGGAATCTGGGATCCCAGGAATTAGGGAAATGTTTCCCATGAGAAACAGGAAGAGTTTTGGGGGGAAAGATCTCACTAGATCAGAGAGCAACAGACAAAAAGACATGCAGTGGTGAGTGTATATCAAGAATATAAGTGTAACAGAATCCGTTATCTTAATCGGATCTTCCCCTGCTCGCGTGAACTGCGAATATCATTACACGTCCACCACACTCCTACCATGGGCTCCTGCAGCTACGAGGCTACAGCACTTCTCACGATGCCATAACGTTCTTGGCGAAGCTGTGGTCCGTTTCTTCCCATGACCATTATGCGGTCCCGTAGATGTGACTCATCCTCGTTCGGGGTATAAACAACATCAGGTGGCGTCCGGTAACACCACTATCCACGTGATGTTGTCCCTTATCATCAGTAGACTTTAAGGTCCCTCCTGTTAGCTTAATGCATCATGCATTGATTTACTGATGCTTGAAATATGATCGAGATCCTATATTATCTGTCATCCTGTATGCCACCTGTTATGTATTGATTTCTGTTTTATTCCATGGAGATGTTTCTACTCACATCCCATCCATTTTCAGCTGTGGATTGTCGCCTTAACCACAGCTACATGATGTCCCAATCTTCATCCCACGTAGCTTTATCTTTCCATATCTTTGAGGCAGAAGTCCTCTTCACTTTCCCATCTTCGTGATAATTTAGTTTCCCTCAACGCCATTATATCTTTGTCGACCAGCCAGGCCTAGTACTGAATAATTCCAGTGAAACAGAAAATGGTGGGTCAGGGCTCAATGTCATTTGAAATCTATTTAGCGGGACATTACCGAAATGCGGGGGAGGGAACTGTTGACCTATGCAGACGACCGAGAATGTGTAGGTAGAATGGACGCATGGTAGAGGCTGGCTAGTCATAAATCTTCTATTTTGGCGCAGTTTTGCCAACAGCCGCTGCAGCAGCAGACTCTCCACCCCCCGCTAATGCCCCGCCCGCTCGCTCGCCGAACTCAAAAGTGAAATTTAAAATCCAGTACACGAGTCAGCCGTCATGGCTCGAATTTATTATGGACGTTGGCCTTCTCTGTTTTCATTTCCTAGTTTATATTCAGCCAGAGTACAACCTATGACGTGTGTCAGGGAGGAAATGAATGAACGAGAGGGAAATATTTAGTAGGGAGGGAAAAAAAGAAGATTTTTGGTGGGAATTACCTCACACTTCTATTTCCGCTGTTGATGAAAAAGGGTTGGCTAAAAAAAGCCTCAAAGATGTTACTATATGTGTTCCCCTCGACTATATGTGTTCCCTACGCTCTTCTTTTTATTGTTCTTTGGAACAGTTTTCCTCCTTATGGTTGACAGACGACGTGATGAGAGAAAAGCGTTACAGAGAAGCTGTAAGTAGGATGACTCCAAAGAGGAGTTGGGAAACTTGGGAGAAGAAAATCATCCGATGATGTAAACAGAAAAGGTGTGTGTGTGTGTGTGTGAGTAGTGGTGTCCTACAAGTACCTACAGCAGGATTTTGCCATTTTGGCAGAGCTCGAACGTTGCAGAGCCAACGCAGGGAAATCAAAAGTCGTGAATAAAAAAAGCCTTGTGCATTAGGTGTTGCGTTACGTGTTTGATGCGTGAGGTGGAGAAAGATGAAGAAAAATACGTTTCTCCCGGACGGAGTAGTAGTAGTAGCAGCTCACGGTTGGGCGAAGCAGAGAGAAAAGACAGCATCTTAGTCCAAGGAGGGGAGCTTGACACATACTGATATGCTGGTTCTGTGCGAAGCCATTATTAATCCTCTCGTTACCCAGGAGGGTAATATACCACCTCTCTGCTCGCTGGCTACCCACTCTACCTAACATGTCGGGAAGAGAGGAAAATATAATACTCTGGCGTTAAGATCCTAGTTCATGCAATTTCATGTTTATGACAATGGTGTTCTTGTTATGTGTAAGTTATAAAGGGTATAATTTACTTTAATTTCATCGTAAGTTTAATGAAAATGACCTGAGTGTAATTTACAGTTTTATTAATTTTTTTTTTCTTTTCTATATGAAAGGTCAAAGACCAGCAACATGATGGAGAGCGTCACGGTTGTCTGGCTGTGTTCACACTGCATATAAATTACGTTCGCAAATATGTTTATATTTTGTGTCTTTCGCTGGGTAAAGAGCTCTTACAGAACAGTTTCCTGTGATCTTAATATCTCAATATTCATTAATATAGTAAAGCAAGAAGTTTTCTCAGTTTAGCGTTTCCTCTGACTGACAACAATCTCTAGAAATATGGATCTGTTTTTGTTTTTTGTAACCGTTTTTGAGGCCAATGCTGAAATGCTTCTTAATAAGATATTCAAATCTTTTTCCTCAGATACATGAGTCTTGATGTCGACTTTTAAACTTCGTTCTTTTCATCAGTATTTCTATACACGATGTCAACAAGATTAGAAAAAAAGACTCATTCATTGCTGTAAAAAGACTTCCCATTCCAAAGGCCTATCGCAAAGCCAGCTTTAGCTTTTCCGAAGGCCTATGGCAAATCCAGCCTTAGCTTTTCCAAAGCAGTTTAAGGGATCGTGTTACTTCAAGTCCACGAGTGATGTTGCTGGAGCCTCCGTAGCTATGAAAAATAACACTGGCATTTCTCCTTAGTTAATAATATTTGCTCGTCCATTCTCTTCACATATATATAATATAATATAATATAATATAATATAATATAATATCTTTAATATCTTAACTGTTCATCTATTACAAACACCCTCAAGAGGACCCTGTGGTATTTTGCTGTTGGCGTTTCATAGTATATTCCTTTATAGATAGAGTGTTTATTAGATAACCGTCATGTCGACAGTTCTGTGATATGTACGCATGACAGTCAGATGACAGAATACATCTCAGATTTATAGATGAAGACATGTTGTCGAGTTCTTCTCCATCCTCAACTGTTGGTTGTTCTTGCTTCATGCACAAAGGTGTAGATGAAGTTGTGCTCAGGCAATATTGGAGGTTTATGACACTTCAGTCCATTAACTAGAGTGGAGACCCGATAGGAAAAAAATCTTTACTGTGTCATGAATAACATACATCAAAGATTACCTTCCTAACTCCCCTTTACCTTTATGACACAGAATACCTTTCTCTTACCTTACCTTTGAGTCGTAACCGAAAAAAAGGTGAGGGGGGCGTAGAATGTGTTACTATATGAAAAAAACGGAAAAATACGCTCAAACACCCAAAGCTCTTTAACGTGGAAGGTTCAAACGTCACATATGAATGGTCTCCTATTTGTTCCCTCCCTCACGAACAGCACTCAACACTTTTCGTTTCGTAAGCATTTCTTTCTTCAATTCATTTACTGTATCGGGTTATAATGTATTTTATATATATATATATATATATATATATATATATATATATATATATATATATATATATATATATATTATATATATATATATATATATATATATATATATATATATATATATATATATATATATATATATATATATATATATATATATATATATATATATATATATATATATATATATATATATATATATATATATATATATATATATATATATATATATATATAAAGAAGAGTATTCTTAAAGTCCAGCGCCTGAACTAGAGCAGAGCCAGAGGCTGGAACGCTTCCCCTTGTATTCTAAGGTATGAAAGATAACCACATAATGCCAGACCCGATGATTCGTTCAGGGGACTAGTGGTTGCAACGATCTTTGCTTACAACCCAGGGAGTTCCAGGGGTTTTCCAGAGCCTTCCAGGGTCACATTAGAAGCAGTTTAGTCTTGCAAGATTTTGCTTCCAGTTCTGGTCTCCTTAATGATGTAACTTCTCTCATAATATTTGCAAGACGTCTCGGTTGCTTGAGTGTATTATCATGTTTGAGGCATTCTAGATAGATACGTTAGGGCGTATTACTGTTTATCTTATTACATACACATAACAAAGAGTTGCACTTGATATGACTGCAATCAGCTGCAGTCAAGATGATAACCCACAGCAAAGCACCCACTACGATAACATGTACCAACTCTTAGTATGATAACACGTAGAAAACTTCCGTATGATAACAATTAATACCCTCAATAAGATAACACGTAACACCACTTGATATGATAAGAATTAGAAACCCTTAACATCATAACACGTCGAAGCCCTTAATATGATAACACGTATCAGCCCTTAGTACGATAACCCATCATTCCCTTGAGGGTTAAAAAGGATAAATCACACAGACTCGTAAAGAAATGTTTACAGTGAGGAGTGAGGAGGGATGGTGGAGGGGGAAGGTGGCATGGCGACGGGTGGAGCTGGAGTGAGGAAGGGTGGTGGAGGGGGAAGGTGGCATGGCGACGGGTCGGGTGGAGCTGGAGTGAGTGAGGGAGGGAGAGGAACAGCAGTCACTGCTGGAAGGAGTAAATATTCCGACGCCAAATTTGCGACGCGACCATCAGCAGTTGACTGTGAGAGCCAACCTTACGACAGGTGTTTCCCCTCAGCCACACTGGCCCATAAATCGTGATAGTGTGACGTCAGGACGCAAAGCAGGTCGAGGCTGTTCGTCCTTTGCCTCGTTCACTATCCTGGTGTTCCAGCAGACCCTAAACACGAACTTATGGTGTGATAAAGCCGTCATTCATAGCCATAACTGGCTATTCAGCTTGAATGGAATGATGCAACAGAGATTTACTATCAATATATATATATATATATATATATATATATATATATATATATATATATATATATATATATATATATATATATATATATACATATATATATATATATGGCGTTATCGGTATTCAGGTCACCATTCGCTTCACCAGCGTATCGAACCAGTGAACAAACCTTCCACCAGCGTTTCGAACCCTTTAAGAAACCCATCCTTCAATAAACCCGTCGATAGACCTACCCACCACCAACGTGTCAGATCCTTCAATAAACCCACCACTAACGTCTCGAACCTGTCAATAAACCCACTACCAACGTGTCAGATCCTTCAATAAACCCACCACCAACGCATCGACCCCGTCAATAAACCCACCACCAACGCATCGAACCCGTCAATAAACCCACCACCAACGCATCGAACCCGTCAATAAACCCACCACCAACGTCTCGAACCCGTCAATAAACCCACCACCAACGCATCGAACCCGTCAATAAACCCACCACCAGTATAGGAGACCCACCATGACCAGCCAACGTAGTATCTCTTCTAACCAGCCCTGGACACATTGATGTTGGGGGGGAGGGGGGTGAATAACATCGATCACCACGCCTGTGTGAAGGCTCAAATAGAACATCGAATTCATAACGAATGTTACATCGTTACGAGGGTGAGAGGAGAAATTTATTACCTCGACCAAAAGGCTCTATTCGCTATCGATGGCAAACAATTTTTATTGCGCCATTCCCTGAGACTTAAAATGCCATTAAACTGATCTGGCTGACCAAGAGTAAAAATAAGGTTTTCTGACTCGTTTTGAAAAAAAAAAAAAGAAAAAAAAAGTGACGATCAAAGTCAACGAGTTTTGGCTTGTGCTATGCTCTGTTCGGATGACTCGATGGATGATGATTGAAGCGACTGAAGCCTTTATGAATGGTATTTCGCTCTACCTTAAGCAATCCGGGGACTCTTACTTAGAAATGCCTTTAGATTCCTACCATTGCTATGAGGATGGAATGTTACGTAAATGAGAGAAATGACAACAGTTCTCTCAAGATGGAAACCTCACCAGTTTTGCACCTTGGCAGAGTCGGAAGAAACGCTCGGTTAAGTATGTCATTAACATCGTTCGGTTAAGTATGCCATTAACATCTTATGCCAAGCTCATTACATGGATCAATTATTAACACTAATCACGTATTTCCTTTGATACAAGACTTCGTACAGACGCACAACTCTTGAGAGGTCGCAAGAAACTATTAGCTTAAGCTGGTTACCGAGGCCCCCCACAGATGCACTGTTACTAAACACTGTCTTAATGACGATCTATCGGAGGATAGTAATGTTATATGTGCCACTCAGGTGGGTGGTAGACTGTGTTTCTTGCCACTCAGGTGGTAGACTGTGTTTCCTGCCACTCAGGCGGTAGACTGTCTTTCCTGTGTGTTTCCTGCCACTCAGGTGGGTGGTAGATTGTGTTTCCTGCCACTCAGGTGGGTGGTAGACTGTGTTTCCTGCCACTCAGGTGGTAGACTGTGTTTCCTGCCACTCAGGTGGTAGACTGTCTTTCCTGTGTGTTTCCTGCCACTCAGGTGGGTGGTAGATTGTGTTTCCTGCCACTCAGGTGAGTGGTAGACTGTGTTTCCTGCCACTCAGGTGGTAGACTGTGTTTCCTGCCACTCAGGTGGTAGACTGTCTTTCCTGTGTGTTTCCTGCCACTCAGGTGGGTGGTAGATTGTGTTTCCTGCCACTCAGGTGGGTGGTAGATTGTGTTTCCTGCCACTCAGGTGGTAGACTGTGTTTCCTGCCACCCAGGTGGGTGGTAGACTGTGTTTCCTGCCACCCAGGTGGGTGGTAGACTGTGTTTCCAGCTTACGAGGTAGGCTGTTCACTTCCTCCTCATTGGAGATTTTAACTGTGGCAATTTTGAACTGTATTTTCAGACAGTCATGTAGCCCATATTTAGTAACAGACCGACCCAGTCTAACAGTCTCTTGTATGTCTCTTTCATACAGTTAGTGATTCGGTCTGATTGTCGAGACACATTCATTACAATCACACAGTTTCACTTAAATGGTACCGTCACGCAGTCAAGGTCATATTAAAGTAGTAAAATTTTTTTTACGATGGTATAATCTCACTTTTCATGTGATCACACAGGCTCACGCCTCTGGTACCTTCATACCATCACAGTCTTGTAATATATTCATATAGTCATATATTCCGTCTATATCAGGATAACTTTATTTTCATATCGCTAATGCATCAAAGCTTCATATATAGTTGATGATAGCAACCAAGAGCTTGTGTGGACAAGGTACAGCCTAAGAAGAGTTTTCCCCTGGTTCATCCTTGATCTTTTACGTTGAAATCGCTTTCGGTAACTTTTATGATACGGTGCATAGCGCTGCTCTGAGACGAGACGATAACAGCTGTTATTCAAGGATAGAATGAGGAAGAAATAGATGTGGAGGTGAGCATGTTAGATAGACTGGTTTTTCTTTCCCCACTGGAACTTGTGTGAAGAAACACTCAGTTGAAAGAGAGAGTGTGTGTGTGTGTGTGTGTGTGTGTGTGTGTGTGTTCTCGTGCACTCTTTTCCTCTCTCTCTCTCTCTCTCTCTCTCTCTCTCTCTCTCTCTCTCTCTCTCTCTCTCTCTCTCTCTCTCTCTCTCTCTCTCTCTCTCTCTCTCTCTCTCTCTCTCTCTCTCTCTCTCTCTCTCTCTCTCTCTCTCTCTCTCTCTCCCCCTCTGGTCCCTTAGGCGCCTCCAGGGTTAGGTGTGGACAAGGCAGATAAGACGCGAAGGTTCGAAGCACAACTCCTCCCTCATCGGTTTGCGTCTTGAGAGAGAGAGAGAGAGAGAGAGAGAGAGAGAGAGAGAGAGAGAGAGAGAGGCGAAAATCTAACGAGAAAAAGCAAAAAGTGAGACAAAATGACGCTGCCAGATTGTTGTCTATGTCCACGACATGGGTGCGACTTATATGGTAAAAGTTAATGTAGAGTGAATCCAAAATGCAACATCCACTATCAGTTTCAGCAGTAAGCCAGTGCTATACATGATGCA
This sequence comes from Panulirus ornatus, assembly GCF_036320965.1. NCBI lineage: Eukaryota > Metazoa > Arthropoda > Malacostraca > Decapoda > Palinuridae > Panulirus > Panulirus ornatus. The sequence continues at coordinate 64,922,302 of NC_092235.1, forward strand.
GACGACGCATCGTAATGCCATCCTATATATATATATACGCTTTTAAACGCTGCTATAGTGAAGATCAGATTACAATTTGCGTTGGAGAGAAAGGACGCGCAGATTGATAAGCAGTGAACATGTTCTCCATAAATGACCTTCATTTAGATATAATTTATATAATGATATTGCCCCTCTGATGCTTGAAATGTAAGGTGATTACAGACATGGTTGACTACTGAATACAAGGGTGGAATAATTTCACTCACTCGAGGACATCTGAAGCGTTCTATGTTATAAAAA